>NW_025869595.1:0-3709 GCF_002878395.1 Capsicum annuum
TATCCAAGAGATTAATTTAAGTCAGACGTAAGTCATTAAAGCGACCGTGCTAGAATCACGGGACTCGAGGGGTGCCTAACACCTTCCCCTCGATCAACAGAATTCCTTATCCGGAATTCTAGTTTGCAGACCAAAATAAAGAGTCATTTCCTTTTGAACAGGGATTCAACAAGGTGACTTGGAAAACCCAAACTCAATTCCAAGTGCCGACTCTGTAAATAAAATAATCTCTATTCAAAACGTCACTTTAATTGGAAAAACTCATTTTCACTAAAACCAACTTCCCTAGCGGGGTCGGATGCGGTCATAAATAGGGGTGTGACAATAAAAATATAAACCAATTTGTTTTTATGAAAATAATCTTCATTAGGTAATCTAATCTATAAAGAAATTGGTATTCTTTTATTAAATAATCCATAAGGAAAATTGTGTTATGCATATGTAAAAAGGGTCAAGATATGAGTAATATATTCTATATTTACTTAAATTAAAAATTAAGAACTAATTAAGATTGTCATATCATTTTTCCGATGGAATTATTGTAAATCCGGTCATAGCTAGTGACTTGTGTGATGATCGGAGTAAAGTTAAATCACATGGATGAAATGAATGAAAGAAAAGTGACTTTTGCGTAATAGATACAAAATTAAGTGACCGTGAATGAAATGAATGAAAGAAAAGTAACTTTTGAGTAACAGATACAAAATTAAGTGGCCATGAATGAAATTTACCCTTCAAACTTGATTATCTTCGTTTGAGTGAAACAATTTAAGTTTATTCCTTCATAACTTTCTTCCAATTTATAATCATAATTAAGTGATTCAACAATTGGCTACGACTTCCCCATTCCGACTAGGAGCAGGTCATAACTTTTCCATATATGTTTTTAAGACTCCCAAATTAAAAAAAAAAAAAAAAAACTTTCCATATATGTATAGTCTAACAGGGCAACGAATTCCATCCTTTTTCAGATCATAAAATTAATCACAGTTTATTACTATGTATTATTTCCACAAATCTTAAATACATTAAATAATATTAAAACAACTTTGTAGTCTCTTAACAGTATATATATATATGTAACCTAATTGCTAACGAATTTTACTTTAATTTTACAGATTAAAAAAAAAACATTTGCATTTATATATCCTTAATATAACAAATATAAAGAGTAACAGTGAAAACTTGAGAGTTATGCTTACCTGCTAACTTGACTCCGTAATATTCTTTACTTTGAACTCCTGACAATAACACTTAAATTAGTTTTACCGTTAACAAAATAAACTCGGCCTAAATAGATTACATGTTCGTTCTTTTGTCTTTGCCTTTGAATTTGAACTTCCAATTATGTGTGTATTATATTATTTGGATTACCAAAAATTGAAGAATAAACAAAGTAGAATTTGAGAATTAAGTCACGGCAACAAGAAGACGTGAAGAAAATTAAAGAAAGAAGATGTTTGTATCAATTCTAAGTATTTTCTTCAGTTAGCTACTATAATTTTACTTCCTTTTAGGTTAATTATATTTATTGCTTTTTAAAATTTTTTATATTAAAATAAGACTTACTATATGATTAAATTAACTCCATTGGATGTAAACATCAAGTATGGGTAAATTTTTACCTTATTCACATTGTATAATATGTTTTTGAAAGGAAATTTCTTGTAATACTATTGATTATTTTCTCGATTTCAGTCTTATAGCTTTGTCAGGTCAAGTTGTTTGGAGATCAAAAGTGTTCATTTTGATTCCCCTAAAAAGTGTTTATTCTAAAAATATAAGGTGTTACACAAAAAATTTTAGGAGAATATAAATGTTTTTAGAGAGTAACAAAATCTATTTTTTTCCAGAAAAACTAAAGAAAAAAGTATTTTTTTTTTTTCATTTAAGTATATTACATTTGAAAAACACTTGAGTCCAACCAGTTTGAACTTGATTTAAAATCATGTTATTTTAAATGAAGCTAACATTTTATTTGGACTTGCAATTTAGATTTTGAAAATCATATAGATTCTCATAAACATGCAACTCCGTATTGATAGTGTCACACAAAAGAGAGATAACTCAGTCTGCTTTATATGAATTATGTATGCATCACTATACTACAGCTAGGGGTGTATTTAGGTTGCTTATCGAGAATTTAAGCAAATTCTTGTCGATCAAGAATTGAAGAAAAGATTCAAGCGGTCCTGTTTTGGACACCTGAGAAACCTGTCGGAACATCTCAAGTTTAATGGGCAGTTGATCCATTATTTGTTGTTGCGACGCGTTAAGAACGATAAGATGCGTCATGAGATGTGGTTCTGCGTTAACAAGCCTGTCTATTTTGGCTTGAAAGAGTTTTGTTTGATCACGGGGCTGAACTACTCATCATACCTCAGTGAATCAAAAATGAAGAAGGTGTTAGCAAAGGGGGACAGTTTTTGTTTTAAGATGACAAAAAAATAAAAATATCACGGCGGCCAACTTGTTACACCTGATCAGAGGGGATAAGCTGAACGAGAACTAGAAGTTGAAGTGTTGTCTACTGTGGTTCTTGCACACTATGTTGCTTGCGAAAGATTCGACGAAGGTTGTCGACACAAAATTGATTCGAATGATCGACTCTTTGAGTTTCTTCAAGAAGTATCCGTGGGGGAAAGAGACATTTCAACTGACCATGGACTATCTGGAGAAGAAAAGTGACCTGAAGAAGCAGAAGGAAGTATTTGATGAGAAGCAGAAGGCATCCTATGCTCTATTCGGATTTCCCTGGGCATTCATGGTATCTACCATAAACCCTTTAGTGAGTTTAGCGTAGATTATCATTTTATTTATACTATGTCATAGACTCATAGTTATTTTTTTCACTGCTGTACTGCTTACAGATTTTGATCTATGAGGTCTTTCCTCATTTTAGAGAATTTGCTGGAAAATCAATGGATGAGCCCTTACCCATCCCCCGCATCCTAAAATGGCACACTTCAAAAAGCGACAAGATAATCGAAGGCGACCCAGTAAAGTATTAAGAAAAAGTTACCGAGGTATGAACTTATTTTTTATAATGCAACAATAGTACTGTTTTATCGAATGTTTTGTAATTGTTAATTGATATTTGGTAGAACGTGCACCCGTAAATCATCCCTATTGTTCGTGAGACGAAGATGGATTACTTGATTATGTTTGAGCCATATACGAATGAGGTGAAGAATAACGTCCACGATGGCTTGAAGAAAGAGTTAGAAGGGGTGACTGTCCTCACTTCAAATGAGGACAGTGATGATGACGGGAATTTGGGTGGTAAACCCGTTGGAGTACGCGTTGGTGATGATGATTCTCCGAGCACCTCTAAAGATGCAGCGGAAACCTCATCCCCTGGGGATCTTCATAAGCGTGTGGCTGCGCTCAAGGAAGCGGTGTTGGATATTCCTGCCTATATCAAAGAGAAAAGAATGAAGAAAAAGGAAAATGATGAGTGACAACATGAGCGAGGTAACTTCATTCATTAATTAATGTTGTTAATGAATATTCAACTTTAAATATCAGTAATACTTTGTAATATTATGAAATAGTGCATAGGCATGAATCGGAGAGGAATGAAGAAGGAGAAAAAAAGAGCAAAATGGATGAGTTGGCCGCTGTTGTGGCAGAAGAGGAAAAAAAAGAAGAAAAGAAGGATGGTGAAGAAGATAAGAGCCAAGAAGAAGGTGGAAAAGTAGCAGCAACA
>NW_025869596.1:0-1384 GCF_002878395.1 Capsicum annuum
ACTAGGCGCAAAACTTTCACCAAATCCAAAGACACTTGTTGGACCTGTGGCAAAACCGGTCACAGGGCGAAAGATTGCTCCTCAGGCAAAAAGAAAAAGATAAATGCTCTTGATTTGCCTGAAGAAACCAAAGAAAAACTCTTCTCAATCATGGAAGACCCCTCTGAAGTATCCGACTCATATTCCTCTTCTGAGGATGAATACAGCGACGACGATTACATCAACGCCGCTTATGAGTCCGATAGCTCCCAATCCGAGCAAGATTGCGAGTGCAATGGCACTTTCTGTATTTGCTCTCGAAAAATCATCAATGTCATCACTGACAAACCAAAAGAAATCTTGTTCGATATCATTGAACATATTCAGGATGAAGAGCTTAGAAATAAGTATCTTCAAGAGCTCAAGCGTATGATGCTTTCTCAAGATGAAGGCACTTCAAAACCAAAAACTATTATCTAGCCCTTTTCTATGAAAAAGGTCATGGATAAATTTCATTCTCCATCTGAACCTTCCGTAGCAGATCTTAAGAGTGAAATATCCCTCTTAAAAGGAGAAATCAAAAACCTTAAAGTCCGACTTGATCAAGTTGAACTACATGTTCTAACAGAACAAGTCCTACAATCAGCTTCACCAAAAGCTCCTCTTCCTACACCTTCTTCGCCTCGAATCAGCATTCCGACTGCTCACTTCCAAGAACCCACTTCCTTCCCAGGGGAAGAAACCTCTGCTATTCCTTCAACCTCTACCACCGTAGCAGCCATCAGGGCCTACAGTGAACATATAGTGGTTAACATCGTCATTGACAAAGACTTTGTCATCAACAAAGTTGCTCTTTTTGATACGGGTGCAGACACTAACTGTATTGTCAAAGGCCTCATACCCACACGGTATCTCCAGAAGAGTACCTCACGACTATACTCCGCCACAGGAGAAAAAATGCGCATTGATTATCAACTTCGCAAAGCTCATGTTTGTAATAATGGCATATGCCTTATTAATGACTTTGTCATAACCGAAGATATCACCGAAGATATCATTCTCGGCATCCCCTTTATTAACCAGATCCGACCTTACCAAAGTAACTACGATGGTATTCGTACAACTTTGTTGGATACTGAGTTATTTTACTTCGTCCGCTCTCTTCTAACGAACAGCAGTGAATAAAAGACGAAACCATTTTTAAAATTCATCGTCTCTCCTCCCATCTTCACTATTTACAACGTGATGTTCAGCTCAAGCGTATTGAGCACACTTTAAAAACCCCGGAGATGGTTAGCAAAATATCCATTCTCCAGAAAAAGTTCGAAAACGAGATTTGCTCTGAAACGCCAAACGCTTTTTGGGAACGCAAGAAACACCTCGTTGAACTTCCCTACATCTCTGG
>NW_025869597.1:0-3627 GCF_002878395.1 Capsicum annuum
AATTATCTTATTGCGACTTCTAGTATCTTGTACGTAGCTTTTAAATATGTGCATTTATTTTGAAAAGCTTAAAGCTTCCATATCCAAATTTATGATCAAAATATAAAAAATCACTCTCGAAATCCAAGCGATGTCTCAGAATAAAGTTAGGGAGTACCATATTAAATTTCGCGACCATATTTCACCTAAGTTTAAGATTTACTTGATCATTTTTTCAGTACTGTTTTACCGTAATATGACATAAAATCTTCCCTTATCCTGGGACAACATGATATAATAAGCTAATAATTGGCTCAGCATTAATCAGTCAAATCTCTCTTAATTAATGGCATCATTTTGCACCAATAGTTTTTGGCTGCTATAGCTAAATGTTATTATTAAAAATATATAATATGCATGACAAATAAAAATCGGTTTCAAAAAAAAATTGAATGTTATAATATTAATATTGTTATAGATAATGGTTATTATACAACGGTTCGACCGTATAATTCTGTCAAAAATACTGATTTATAGACTCTGATAAAGCAGTAATGCAATAATAGAGTACATGAAAAAGATGGACAAGCTAGGAATGGTTATATTTGAGATGTTGGCACATGGATTAGGCCTTGAAGATGAGCACTTCTTTAGCAAGAACTTCAAAGAAAAAGAGGCAACTTACTTTAGATAACTAGATATCCTCCTTGTCCTCTCCCAGAGAAGATTGTTGGGATAGGGATCCATTCAGACTCACAAACTTTAACCATATTGCATCAAGACCAAGTTGGTGGCCTTCAAGTCCTCGAGGATGATAAATAATGGGTTGGAGTTCGACCTATTCCCAATTCATTTGTCATCAATATTGGTGACATGCTTGAGGTTACATTCTCTCTCTTACATTAAAAAAGAAAAAAGAATAAGTGATAGATTCTATAGCTAAACAGTTTGTCACTAATCTTATTAATCAACAAATTAGCGACAAGTTATAATAAATAGTTTAAGCTACGAGAAATTTGATGATGAATCAGTGAAACAATTTGTAACTAATTTCAATCTTTTGAATTAATTTACTCTTCCTCCCACACACAATAGATCAAAAATTAAAAGAAGATATTATCCCTACATGATAAGGCTGTTCTCTTAATTTCAACATGTTTAATATGATGGAAGTTATTTTTTTAAAAAAAATATTTTTCATAAAAAATTTAATTTTTGGTTACCATGATTAAGGATAATAGTTTGTAAAGCATTAAAAGGGAAAAATGACTTTCCTCACTCGTGGACAAAAGTCATTTTTCTTACCACTACTTTTAACTTCACGCGTCAATCTCATTACTTCAATTGAACATCTAGACAATATTGTTAGTTTTTATTATCCCAAAAAGAAAATTTCAAAACACTATCAGATTTTCTAATACTATTTTATTCTTCAGTACTTTAAGTCACCAATCAAACATCAGAGAATACACATCTTTCAGGAAAGTAATTATTCATGAAAAATGGCTTTCATCATATCAAAGCTGACTTTCTTCACTTATGGATAGATGTCATTTTCCTTACAACTCTCTTAATTTTATTTCTTAAATGGTCCAACTAATTGTTTGACATTATAAATAATTTTAAGGACTCAAAATTATTTCAAACCATTTGATTTGCTAAAGTTATTGCTAATTTTAGTGCATTAACTTTCTGAAATTATCTTAATTCACCAATCAAACATGAAAGAATATACATATCTTTGAGAAAAATGTTTTAAAATATTTTTCATGAAAAATGATTTTCGTTGTGTTAAATACCAAGTGATTATAGTTTTGAATAATTATGATCAAACCTATGTATTTTTATTTTACAGGCTTAGACAAATGAAAGGTTAAAGAGTATTATACACAGGGAGGTGGTGAATAAGGAGAAGCAAAGGCTATCAATAGCCTATTTCATGAGTCCAACAAGTAGTGCAACTATTGAATGCCCTCTTCAACTAATTCATCCAATTTCTAATCCAAGAAAATATGTACCTTTTACATGGGCTGAATTGAGGCACCTTTTTTTGACTACAAGGAGGGTTAGGGGTAAAGCTATTGCCCTAAGTAAATTTCGTATCTCTAATTGAAACTCTATAATCTTCTATCATTGAAATGCGTGGAACAATATTTTTGTGGGTAGTGAATTCATTCACTCTTTACATGATTATGAAAAATGAAAAAAGTGTGACTAAATAGTCCATACATACTTGCAAGTAGCAAGGCAAATATATTACCACTTGTATATGCTCTTTCATTGTCATAGAACTTGATCTTTCTTGATTATCATATCATTTTGTTAACGAAGCATTTTGCCATCGTGGATACATAATTCTAATAAAAGCATACTCAGATCAGAAGTAAGTTTGCTTTAAATACTTCACAAACATATTTTCATATACTTTACAAACATATTGTCATATATTTGGGGATTAGTGTTCGAAATTTGAAAGTGGAAGGGGGTCATATATCAAGTCAATAAGCACTCTTTTTACACTTGCATGCCATTTTATTATAAATGGATGCATGAGATTTATTCGGAGCTTTCTTATGCGATGTGTCAGAATTATTCAGTTAGGGCTGAGCCAGTTTGTTTCCTTGTTATTAGTTGGGTTGTTGATAAATATACCAACAAAAAGGGAGCTGAGATAGTTATGAATCTGGTGAACTGTTGTTTCCTCTCTTAATATATCTCATCCGCCACGATCCCAAATCCATAAGACATGAGGGCACCTACACTCAGGGTAGGTAGGTGAATCACATCCATTTTATTTCCAGTTTTAAAAATTAATGTGAAATTAAAAACAGAAAGAGATATAGATTTCATAACTGCCAACTAGTAATAAAAATATGAAAATACAACCAAAATTTCCCAAAACCTAGATGTCACAGTACAAGAGCCAACTAATTTTTATACAAGTCTAAAATCATCAAACATACTGTCTCAAGGAAAAGGACAAAAAATAACATAAGGAAAAGAAACAGGTATTGCGGATCAACAAGGCAGCTTATTACAATCTTTCCTCAAAGCTAACAACAGACTTAAATTTAACTCCTTGGGCTCCGCTCATACTCAGACTATGAATCTGTACCCAAGAAGAAAGCAAGAAATGTAGCGTGAGTACATAAACAACATGTTACATGTACCCAGTAAGTGTCATATAACGACTCTCCTCAGAGTAGTGACGAGGTTTATTCACTAAAATCATCACATTAGTGTAAGACAAAATATGCAAATCTCAACAGTATCAATAACATAATAATATCAAGTGCCGCAGATAAACATCCAAAATTATCAAGTGCCGTAGATAAACATCCAAAATTATGGAACAAAGGTTGATAATGAAAGCAAAATCAATTTAGAATGAGCATGATGTAATGCAATGTAATAGTCATGTAATGCTACTGGGTACAAATAAAGGCGAAGCCAGAATTAAAGCTTGGGGTTTCTAAAATTTAAGGAAGGACAATAATTTAAATCTAATATATAATAATCGCAAACAAAGAATGAGTATTGATATTTCAATTTATTTAAAAATTGATTAATCATATAAATACTACAAAAAAAAAGTTAATACTATTGTTATAATTGGAGTTGATGACTTGTCATGTTTTGAAATCAACC
>NW_025869598.1:0-1131 GCF_002878395.1 Capsicum annuum
GGCTACTCGTAGCCTCAAGCTAACCCTTTGAGCCATTTTTATTCAGTTCAAAACAAATCAATGGGGTTTCCATAAACAACCCTCAAATATCAAAAGAGTAATCATCATCCAAGAGTAAAAGAATTTTAGAAAGATAATAAAATACGACTTATTAGTCAACTCCCAGCATCTATACTAGTCTGAGTCATTGAGACATGCCCCAAATGACTCATACTCAGTTATCAAATGTAACAAATTTCATGAAACCAACATTAGACATCACGTCCTTGGAACATGAGGACTCACCACAATAGAGGATGTAGAACAACATGGCCGAAGAATCACTGTCGAACCTGGAACTGAGCACCTGAACCTATATTCTAAGGAAATACAGGCCGCATACGAAAATATGGGTCAGTACCATGGAAAGGAACCGAGTATATGGGGGTGTATGCAGTTGTATAAACATCATCATCATAAACATTTATAAGAAATATGCAGGATGTATGAAAGACTCACATTGCCTGAAGAAAATCATCATAATCATGAGAGGATGAAATAAGTATAATAACGCATGTGAGTCATCATATAATTTGCCAATCACTTTCAGTTCATCAAGAATATCAATTCTCATAATGTAAATATCATTTAAATCTTTCGAAAGAGTAACTTTCACAATTCCACTTTCAAATCACTTCACCATCACCATAGACATAAGGAAACACACACACACTAGGAGATCCTATAACCGACATAAACCATGTGATCTACATGGAGTCCAACGTACAACCCACGTTGGGGAGAGCCGTCCTATCCTTTCCATCGGAGTAGGACTATCGATATCAAGTCCACAAAAATTAGTGATCACTATATAAATCAGCCTCAAGATCACTTGTATGGGGGCACGTAGTTCTAAGAAAGTAAGGTCGCTTTATACCTTCCACTCGGTGCTAAAGATTTCTCCCGAACTTAGCTTAGATTATTTCAAAGAAAATCCACACCAAAACTATTTCATTAAAATATAAATATACATCGGGAGCCATCATGCTTACCATCTATCAAAATTAACCACGTCGTGAATTTTTTTCACACTCGTGTTCAAAACAACTCCATTAAGACCAAAAGGTTAAATCATTTAAAATATCTCAAATA
>NW_025869599.1:0-1352 GCF_002878395.1 Capsicum annuum
GAATACTAGTTTTCTTGAGAGAAAAATCTTGAATTATTGATCTTGGGAAAAAAGAGGGTTTTTACATGAGAAATATTGAGGATGATAGGAAAGTAATGTTCTTTTGGATGCCATAAATCATCCCTTGGACGTTTGGGGTTGAGGGGAAAGGACCAAAGTGCCCTTTGACCCTTAAGAAGCTAAAACTTGTGGGGGAATAGCCCCCACATTATGACTCATAGTTGGTTCAAGCATCCTCGTGATGCGACCCCTAGTTGGGTTAAGCAGCCCTCGCGGCACAGGGCTATTGTGACCCCTTACTGCCTCACACAAAAATTGGCATAACGTTTCACTCGGGTATCAAATTTAGATGAAATAGGTATCATTGGAAAGTTAATTAAATTATCTATAATTTGGTAGGTTTTGATCTTCAAAAAATATACGTGTATCAAAAGTTATACACGTTTAAAGTAGACCCTTGTAGAATTAAATACCAAACTTTCAACGAATCAAAGGATCTTAGCTCAACTTGGCTATAAATGATTTCTATGAACATTTTTAACCTCATGAGTATTTCACACACTAGTATAAAGACCATGAAACTTATATTCACATGAGAATCACTTAGATTATAACTTACACATGTAAGAACGACGGTCCAAAGACTAGCCCAAAAATGGTAGAGTATTACATTATCTCCCCCTTGGGAATATTCGTCCTCGAATGAGACTGGTTAGACTGAGAGTACTATACGAAGGTAATTGAGATCATATTCTGAACATGCATGACTTGGAAAATTATTGCATAACCAATTCTGAAACATAATAGATGAACTGAATATCATGAACTAAATTGATTTCTTGAATACATGCAATGACATGAAAATGATTATGAGGTTGAGATAGAAATGAGAGAGTCAACTAATGAGTAACTATTACTTTCGGTTGGATCCTATTTTGTGAAGAAAATGAATAGTTTAGGACATGAATACTCTGGGTATTGTAATACATCTCCCCCTTGGGATACTTCGTCCCCCGAATAGTATTGACTTGGTTGAAATACAAAGAAAAGACTGAGATGATGCACAGAAAACTTATGGACTGAATCATGAATGAATATCTGGGATTTGAAACTGATGCATGATGCATAAACTGAGCTAAATTTATAAATTACATGGATGCAAATGAATTACCTCTTGGAATAGCCATATTCATGAGAATTTCGAATAGTATGACTAGATGGAAAGATGGAAAGCCATAGGAACTTGTCTGTCTGACTGCTAGACTAAATTAGTGGCTATACAGACTGGATTATACTGAAATCTTATACTCATCTATACCTTTCACTTGTACACCAACATGACATTCAATCCT
>NW_025869600.1:0-3280 GCF_002878395.1 Capsicum annuum
TTTTAGTTCTAATCCAACAACTACAGGGTATGAGTCTTATAATGGAATTGAGTTTGTGAACTCAATATGTCATAGTTTGTTCACAAAGTTAGGAATCATTCATCAAACCTCATGTGCCTACAACCCTCACCAGAATGGAGTTGCTCAGAGAAAACACAAGCATATTTTGGAAGTCACTAGGGCCCTAAGATTTCAAGGTGCAATGCCTATTAAATTCTGGGATTTGTGTGTTAAAGAAGTTGTGTATCATCAACAGGCTGCCTACAACTATACTAGATCACATATCTCCATATGAGAAATTTTATGGAAAGAAACCTACTATTATTCATGTGAGAACTCTAGGTTGGTTATGCTAAGCTAAGATAGTGCAACAATCAGATAAACTACAATCCAAAACAAGAGAATGTATTTTAATGGGATATTTTAAAACTCATAAAGACTATTTACTTTATGATTATGCTAACAAAGTGTTTTTGGTCAACAGAGATATCAACGTCGGAAAAAATGTGCTTCCCCTCAAAAGAAGAGCTCTTGAAACTCAACATCTCACAGCAGCCAAACTCAATGAGATCTTAGTTAATTGGTCAGATATGGATATACCGGACACGATGTTCTCACATGAGACATCAACTGTTTAAAGACCACCAGATGAATCTAATGATCTCAGGGTATAAGAATATACTATACAAGTGCAGATTGATTAGGATCAAACACTAAACATACCTCAAGTTGAGGATCGGATACAAGTAGCTCCAAGAAGGACCACCAGAACTAGAAAGGCTCCTTTATGGCTCAAGGACTTTATGTCTCTCAATATTCTTCAGGAACAACCTTATGCTTTAGGAAAATACTTGACCTATGATACACTTTCTCCTAGTACCAAACATACATAGAAAATTCATCTACTACTACTGAACTTGCCACTTACAATAAAGTTGTGAAAGATCCATGATGGATAGAAGCAATGAAAAATGAGATTGATACACTTGAAGGGAATCAAACTTGGGTGATCACTAGTCTACCTGAAGGTAACAAACCTATAGGTTGCAAATGGATCTTTAAAGTGAAGAACAAAGCTACTGGTGAGGTATAAATGTTCAAAGCTAGATTGGTTGCTAAATGTTATAGTTAACAAGAGGGTATTGACTTTCAAAAGACATTCTTACCTGTTATGATGATGAAAATAGTGAGAAAAATCATTACTATTGCAGCTCAAAGGCATTGGTTCATACATCCAATGGATGTTTATAATGCATTTCTACGAATTTATCTAATGAGGAGATTTACATGGACCTTTACGGGGATTCAAGAGCCAAGGGCAGAAAAAACTAGTGTGTAGATTCTTGAAATCCCCGTATGGTCTTTAAAAGGCTCCTAGGTAGTGGAGTGCTAAGTTATTTGAACCCTTGATCAAAATAGGATTCAAACAAAGCCAACTAGATCATTCTTTATACATAAAGTAGATCAGTGAGGGTATTACTATTGTCTTAGTCTATGTAGATGGTATTACTATTGTCTTAGTCTATGTAGATGCTACGTTAATCACAGGAGACACCAAGATTGATTAAAGATACTAAAGGAAAACTTCAGCAAGCTTTCAAGATGAAAGACTTGGATGAACTCAAATTTTTTGGGGGAATTGAATTTGCAAGATCAAAGGATGGTATTTTGACGCATCAAAGAAAATATATATTAGAACTTATGTATGAGTTGGGACTTGTAGTTGCTAAACCAAATGCTAAACCTATTTATAAAAACATCAAGATGACTACTGAAGAATATGATGATTATGTCTATAAGAATGAGCATGAAGTCAATGATCCACCAGCAAATATGCATATTTCTCAGAGACTCATAGGGAAATTGTTGTATCTCACAATGACCGGGCCATACATTGCTTATAGTGTCCAAACTCTCAGTCAAATCTTACAGCAACCAAAAACATCTCACATGGATGCAGCTATTAGACTAGTCAAGCACATCAAGAAGAAACCCGAACAAAAAGTGTTAATGTCGAGTCAATCAAATGTTTGAGTCCCAGCTTACTGTGATGCAGATTAGGCATCATGTCCATTCTCAAAAAGCTCTATTACCGGATATTTTGTGAAGTTAGGAGAATCTATTGTTTCTTGGAAATCTAAGAGCACTTTCTCTAGGAGTTTAGATGAAGATGAATATAGAAGCATTGTTGCAACTATGGCTAAACTTGTCTGGTTACTAGGACTATTAAAGGAGATTGGGATTGATGTTAAACAACCTGCTAAGATCTATAATAATAGAAAGTTTCCATGCAAATTGCATCCAACCCTGTGTATCATGAAAGGACCAAGAACATTGAAATAGAGTGCCATTTCATAAGGGAGAAGCTCAATCAAGGACTAGTAACAATCAACTAAGGGTCTCAATAGGGCTCAAATATGAACACTTGTTATCCAAGATAGGCATGCTTAATCTATTTGGGATTACCTAGCTTGAGAGGGAGTGTTGAAAGAAGGAAGATCAACTGAGCCATTGAAGAAAACACTGTTGAAACAGTGTTAACTATTTTTTGAAAAACAGTTAATAACTAACTCTGTGTATTGTAACTAATTAAGTTAGTGAAGTACTCTTCTATAATCGACTATATATAGATGTTAAACATTCTATGTATCACACATTGACAAGATTCAATCAATGAAAAGACTCCCACTCTTCTTCTTCTCTGCATTTCCTCTTTTTTTTCTTATTTCTCATTTCATGTTACAGAGTTCATAATCTAAAAACTCTGATTCTGTTTATTAATTATTGACATGCTAAATGGACAAATTCTTCCTATGAGTAAAACTCAAAAACTTGCCCAGAGCATTAATTGGCAACTCCAACATTGTTATCACGAAGTTAATCAACTTGCAGATGCGTTGGCCAAGTGACATCCACAATCAAGACAAAAACTTCTTTACCCTGGAGGAATTACCACAAAGTGATGGAGGCCCTTACAGTATGGATCAAGCACACCTGCCCTCAAAATAATACAACAAAAATAAAAAGGCATGGAAAGTTTAACCAGACGAGGGACATCTTCTCTTATTATCAAAAATAAACACTAATACAATCATCCAACTATCTCCTCTTATAATCAAAAATTGTATTCTTTACACCAACCACAAATACAATCAGGTAACACTTTCCACTTCAACTTAGGCATAATGGGTTCAACGGTATTGGACAATGTTGCTTTGACAGGGCGTAGAACTCATGACGAGGAGATTAGTGCAACCCTCAATGTCACAAAGTCAAACTT
>NW_025869601.1:0-2083 GCF_002878395.1 Capsicum annuum
TTGTTCAACCATCTCTACACCCTAATATCATAAACACCTCACATAGATACTAACTTCAAAAGAACTCATCACAACATCACATAAACTCCACATACTAGGGTCAAAGACTATAAATCTTGCAAACAATCATGAATCCAAACTCAACAACACAAGTAACATCAACTTCAACTCATACAAATCATAGAATATCATAAAACATAAAATCCTTAAGGTTAAAAAGGGATACTTGAGCTTCTTGGATGAAAGGGACCCAAGAATCAACATCTACATACCTGGGAATTTCTTTTCTTGAAGGCTCTTGAAAGGAGTTCTTGATTTCTCTAGATCCTTCTTGATCTCTCTTGAATTTTTTAATGAAAGGAGAAGAGAGTATTTTGATTTTGGAAACCCTAATTTTTGGGTGGAAGAGAGAAAAAAATAAAGTAGAAGGCCCTTGGTTCGGTATTTATAGAGCTGGGGGAGGATATCGAAAAGACCAAAATGCCCCTTTAAAATTTGTCTAGAAAATTCCGATTGGAGTCTGTGATGGTCGACCTGAAGGTCCGTCAGAGGGACTGATGGTCCACTAAGTCATCCATCACTCAAGTGCCAAAACTGGGATGTTCTACCTCAGAGTGATGGTCGAAGTGATGGTCCGTCAGATCCGTCACTTGGGGTCCATGAATGAGACATACTACCTTGGTTTGACGGGCGCCTTGATGGTCCATCAACTTTTTGAAGGTCCGCCACTTAGGCCGTCAAATGATGACCAAAAAAGGAAGTGACTGCCTTGGTCTGATGGGACACTTAATGGTCCACCAAGGAGTTGGTGTTCTATTAGATCGACCGTCAAACCTGCGATTCCGATAATGCTCAGTAAAACGGTCATAACTTCTTCATCTGATGTTGGATTTTGATGTAATTGGTATCGATGGAAAGCTTGGTCAATGCTCTACATGACCAAAAGTAGAAATTAAGGATTACACAAGATTCAAAGTGTTTCATAATTGGGAATGTACTTCAGAAACTTTTAGACTCAGATTTTCAACTTTACATGATACGCTCTAAGGCTCAGATTAGAAGAGAACTTTTCGGGGTAGTACATCTTACCCCTTCACTAACTAAATTAAAACTCTTACTAGGTATTCACTAGTGCACAATGCACCCATCCACTTATATATCAATATGACATTTAAGCCTATCATGATGACCACATATGAAATTCTAGACGAATAACCCATAAAAGCATCTTTCTCATCTTCTCTAAACTTTTATCAAAACAACTTTATTGAACTATTCTTAATAAAATACACATGGAATTCTTAACTAACCATGACACATAACAAAAGTTTAACCTCAATCTTCCTTCAACTTATAGCCTTACATGGAACAAGCATACAATGAACTTTCCCTGGCATGAAACATCTACTCTCTCCCATCTAAGTTATTACTCATCATCACTATCATTACATAAGGAGAGGTCACTAAAATGTTAGAACATAAGGACCTAAAACATTAAAAAATACTATGTGTAACTTGGGAACGTAACTGAGGCCTAAAGAACAAACTATCAAAAGCATGAATTCATTAACTAGAACAAAACTGAGGACATACATGACATGATCTAAATTTCACTGATCATTAAGTGTGTAACATGAGTACCTAGAACTGAATATACTATAAAGCATGAGTACATAAGTCATGAGCTGCATTACCTGAGCTGCAGTTCATAAATTCACAGAGTATTATTCAAACTGCTGAGTGAACTAGAACTCCTTATATTAGGAACTGGTAGCGTACATGATTCTATAGAATGTGCATGAATATGAACTATGATCATAGGGCTGACTTGTAAGGCATAAGAAGATCTCATGATGACTGATGTATAAAATGTTGCACTAAGATAAGAATGGGTCGGGCATCTTCCTCCCTAGTATTGTTCTACATTACACTGACATCACTACCAGAATCTGAAAGCTTAACTTGGTTACTTGTTCAATCATATCCCCCTTACCTTTAAGCTATCATTCTAAGTCTGTGGGACCCTTCAATAAACTCTAAACATAACTGCAACCATTTTACTATAGATTCTGAGATATAACAA
>NW_025869602.1:0-1068 GCF_002878395.1 Capsicum annuum
TACATTGTATTTATTCAATCACTTTACCTTCGTTCTTATCATCTTTGTAATCATTACTGTACTGTACTGTGACCATTAGGCTGCCTCCAGTACATATCAACTGGGATCGACCCATGCTAGGCTTATACCCCTGGGATACCACCCATAAACACATAAATAGGGATTGACCCATGATAGGCTTATGCCCCTGGGATACCACCCGATAAGAGAGAACTTCCATCACTTGGTTCAATTAATCTTTGAGATTGTTATTTCGGTCGCCACCACATTTTTGATACTTTGAAACAATGATACATCAATAAGAGACATATATATAGACCATCAATGCAATAACAATGAAGTAAGAACTCATTGGCACATCAATAAAGTGTTTTGGAGTCATCAATGCCATAACAATGAAGTAGGAACTTATTGGTATATCAATGAAACGTTTTGGAGTCATTAATAGCACATGGATCTTGTTCGAGTAACCGGATACCTTCTG
Organism: Capsicum annuum; assembly: GCF_002878395.1. Classification (NCBI taxonomy): domain Eukaryota; kingdom Viridiplantae; phylum Streptophyta; class Magnoliopsida; order Solanales; family Solanaceae; genus Capsicum; species Capsicum annuum. The sequence continues at coordinate 485 of NW_025869602.1, forward strand.
ACATTCATTATTGCAATAAATATATAAGATTTGGAAAACAAGTAAGTATTGGAATGTCTTGACATCTTGTAGGGTGGAAACAAGTTCATTGGTAACGTAGGACATCATACAAAATCATTATGGATCACATGTTGCTGAATAACTTTGGAAACTTTCTTAATAGGACAATTGTTCACTTTCATGCCAAAGATATGGTATAGATTATGCTTTACATACCTGACTGTTAGCCTTCAATACTAGTCCCAAATGAACTTCTCGTCTTTTCGGATTACTTATCTACAATGAACATATATAGCTATCTAGTATTAGCGACCAAATGTCACAATTCAATTATTTGAATTCACCAAACTAGTGGTTAAGTAGTAAGCCTTAATTACACCATAAAGGGTGTCACTTTAACCCTCTTATACTCCAATTACATTCACATGCCATGCATATTCATACAACATCCTCCAATATCAAGTTTGGATTCATTTATCCTTTCAACCAATCCATTAAACCAAATTGAGCCTTAGACATAAATAATCATCAATTCAATAGTATATCACCATATCCACCTTCCATAACTCAATTACCATATCCAC
>NW_025869603.1:0-2657 GCF_002878395.1 Capsicum annuum
ATTTATTAATTTTTTTTAATAATTGAGCATTATTAAGAAGAATATTTTTTAATGTTAAAGGTAAAGCTGAACATAATTATCAATTTTAGGCTTGAATTCTTGAATTGATAATTTTTTGAGCTAAAACGATATTAAAATAAAACTAAAAAATTAAAATGTACTCAATATTTTCTAATGAAAAAAATTCACAAAATGATAAATTTATAATTGCTGAAAATAGGGCCCCAAAAAATTGAGGGCCTAAAGTGTCAACTTTGGTGGCTTCATGCTAAACCCGACCCTCGTAGTATATCTCCATGGTTTTCAGAATTTAAAGTTTCCCCTAAGGATGGTAGAGACTTTTTTTTTAAAAAAAGCATAACTGAAATCGAGATAATATTATCAAAATCAGTAGTAGTAGTTACTAGAGCATCCACTAATCTGTTTTGTTCCCTGTACACGTGATGAATCTGGGGGATAATCCATTGTGAGGAGAAGGCACCTAAAATAAAAAAAATGGGTGAGTTTTCATGTACCTAGTTTGTCAAGTAATTTTCAAGTTAAAATGAATCAACATTTATTTTCAGTAAAAGCAAGTGGTAATCAGATGCCAGTGTAAGGCCCAAACAAAGGGCTTTTGCTTCGGCCTCCCGGACATTGGTGCTATAAGAAGTAATCTTAAAGCCAAGAAACCACCCCCCAACATAATTTTTAGAAACCTCACCCAAAGTAGAGAGTCCCGTAGTAGGGTTAAAGGAATTGTCAGTTTTAAATATAATGTTAGGGTCTATTGGGGAATTTCATTTGACATATATTGTAGAAAATAACTTAGAAGACCTTTGGTTTCTTGCTAAAGACAAAACTTCCCAGTAAGGTGTGAGATACCTGAAATTGTAAGATTAGAAGAGAGTTCCTGAATGATGAATTTATTTCAAACAGAACAAATAGACCACAGACAAAACAAAAGAAAATATTTTACAGAAATATAGTAGATACGTGCTTTTGGTAGAAGCTAAAGGAATCTGTGTAGCCAGGAAAAGAGGTGGGGGTAGGGGCGAAGGCGAGGGCGGGGCAGGAGATATTACTAAGAGAAGCTTATTTACTGAGTGAGGGCAAAAAAAGATCAAAATGGCTGAAGTTTAGGACAATGGAGGAGAAGATGACTTGTAGTTTCAACTTTATCAATTGGCACAATCTACAAAGGGGGTTATCTAGGATGTGAATGTAATACAAGTAGCTCGCAGTCGGGAGCCTATCCAATCGAAGTAACCAAGGAAATTGCTTGATTTTTGGACAAAGATGAAGCCTCCATATCTATCTAAAATTTGTTGATGTTGGAAACAATGTCGAATATTGAGCCTATAAAGGCGAAGCACTAGTATGTACGAAGAAACAAGACTTGACAATGAATTGCTCTGAATTAGTGAGGCTGGAAGTAATGGGATTAGAAAAACCCAATTGGATAGGAACATGAACGAGCTCTATGAGGAATGTAATTGTTGGGGTAAGGACAAAAGACAAAGAATCGAAAGACCATCTATGAAAATGTCTAAAGTGACTAATAAGTGGTTTCATCTAATGTCGATGCAGAGGATCACAAATTAAACTACAACGAGTGGTATTAGGTTTAATCCATGAATCATGAAAAAAATTAATGTGTTGCCCAGTCCCAGGATGCCATTTAATCCCGAGCTGACAATAACCCCATCTTTGTCGAAAGTTGTTGCAATTTGGAGACCCAACAGTACGGTTATTAGGAGCAATGCAATTTCTGGAGCATAAATATTTTAAGTAGAAATATTATATCCAAAAATTAATCTAAGTCAGACGTTTCTAATGTAATTGACCATAGTTTGATAATTGATTCCATATAAAATCGATGGCATATGGTAATGAGACAAGAAGGATAATTGGGGATGGAAGTCATTTTTTTGTGATTTTTTCATTTTAAAGGATAACGATAATGTTTAGTAGCCTATTTGGTCTAGTTTATTTTTCTTCAAAAAGTACTTTTTTATAAAAAGTTCTTAATTTTTTTTAAAATAAGGTGTTTGACAAAGCTTTTTAATTAAAATAATTGCTTTTGGGGATATAAAAATCGCTTTTTCATAATCTAAAAAATAGTTTCTTTTTAAAGCACTGATTTGAAAAGCACGTTTGAAAAAACTAAACTTAAAAGCACTTTAAAAAATTGGTAAAATAATAATTATTGCTCAAAAATATTTTTCAAATTTATTGGCCAAACATGAACTACGTCTCACCAAAAGTAATTTTTGAAATGCACTTCTGAAAAAACACTTTTCAAAATAATTTAATTTTAGAAGTTTGGACAAACATGCTTGAAGTGCTGGTTGAAATAAGTGATATAGATTGTAATTCTGGTTGAAATAAGTGATATAGGTTCGAACTAATTTGAGATGTTTGTGAAGAAAAATGAATAACTCCCATTAAGCATCTCATGCTCCTCTTTTAATGAAAAGGTGGATACTTCTCTTGAAGAAAATATTTTTATAATTCTTTATAATAGGCCGATTGAAAATTCTTTTCTATCGAGGACAATATTTTTCCGGAAAGCAATTTATGATGTAAAATACACAAAATATTCACCAAAACTTTAATACATCTTTGGTCTTTAGAATAAAAAAACATCTTTTCGGATATATCACCAGCTTACATGT
>NW_025869604.1:0-1902 GCF_002878395.1 Capsicum annuum
ATTCATGAGCTCTATATAAACATGTAATCACATTCATTTCATTCATAGAAATATAGAAATTACTTTCTTTCCTCTAATTTTGTTCCCTGTTCTTCTTCTATTTAACTGTTTCTCTCGAGTTAGTTACTCCTGAGACAGTCTTTTCAATCCTCGAGTCCATTTAACTCCTGCTATCGAGTAGAATCTAGTATCATTGGTATCAAAGTTGATGTCAACAAGATATTTGTTGTAGAGACTGACGCTAGTGGATTTGGAATAGGCGTTGTACTTATGCAAAAAGGGCATCCAATTGCTTTTATAAGCAAAGCTTTGTACCCTAAGCATTCTGCACTATCAGTATATGACAGAGAATTATTAGCAATTGTTCAAGCCATCACTAAGTGGTCTCAATACTTATTAGGGCAAAGGTTTATAATAAGGACTGATCGGAAGGCTCTGAAGTTTCTTTTGGAGCAAAAGCTACGCACTAATTCACAGCTATTATGGTTGACCAAGCTAATGCCTTTTGACTACTCTATAGAGTACAAATGAGGAGTTGATAATAAAGTGGCCGATGCCTTGTCAAGAGTCACTGGAGCTGAGTTGCTAGCCTTGTTCATCTCACCTAAAAATACTGATCTGTTTCAAGCTATTGTAACTAGTTAGGATACTGATGTTGATCTGCAAAAGCTCATTACAGACTTACAGTAGAATCCTACAACTCACAGGCAATTCACCTGGAGTCAAGGTCAACTAAGAAGGAAAGGTAGGTTAGTGGTTGGCAGAGATCCAAATTTAAGAAAAGAGATCATATCATTATGGCATGCTAGCCCTCAAGGTGGTCACTCAGGTGTTGAAGCTACATTGAGGAGACTACTTACACTTTTTTATTGGAAGAACATAAGAGGGGAGGTGAAGAAATTCATTCAAGGTTGTGATGTTTACCAAAAGAACAAGTCTGATTTAGCTGCATATCCTGGTCTTTTACAACCTTTACCTATCCCTGATGTGGTATGGTCTCAAATTAGCATGGAATTTATTGATGGGTTACCTAAGTCTCATGGTTATGAGGTGATTCTAGTGGTAGTGGACAGACTCAATAAGTATAGGCATTTTCTTCCACTCAAGCATCCTTATACAGCTCAAACTATTGCCAAAGCTTTCATGGATAATGTTGTGAAGTTGCATGGATTGCCTGATGCTATCACCAGGGATGTTGTTTTCATCAGTTCTTTCTGGGAGGAATTATTCACATTACAAGGTGTTAAGTTGCATACATCTTCAGCACATCATCCCCAATCTGATGGTCAAACTAAAGTTTTAAACAGATATTTAGAGACATACTTGAGATGCTACTGCAATGAGGATGCATCAAACTGGTTTTCTTGTCTTCCTATGGCTGAGTATTGGTATAATACCTCTCATCATTCAGCTATTCAGACAACACCGTATGAGGCTTTGTATGGCAGACCTCCACCACTATATTTACCTTACTTTCCTGGTGAATCAGCTTCAGCTGAAGTTGATAACACCCTGCTGAATAGAGAGCTCAAACTTCAGTTGCTTAAGCACCACCTTACCAGAGCTCGGATAAGAATGAAATAACTGACTGATGCTCATAGAACTAATAGGAATTTTGAGGAGGGAGACTGGGTTTACTTCAAGGTTCATCCCTACAAGCAGGTTACTATCACTAATCATGCCTCACACAAGCTAGCTGCTAAGTTTTATGGACCTTTTCAGATCATTAAAAGAGTTGGTCCAGTTGCCTACACTCTTTTGCTACCTGATTCTGTCAAGATACATCCTACTTTCCATGTTTCTCTGTTAAAGAAATGCTATGAGTTTCCTCTACAGATCTCTTATCCTCCTAAATTTGACTTGGAAATTTCTCATTGTCCTGAACCTGAGCTAGTCTTACAA
>NW_025869605.1:0-4250 GCF_002878395.1 Capsicum annuum
ACCAACACCATGCAATTACAAAGACTCGATTGGATTTGTAGTTGACCTTGTGAGATCATTCATTCATCCTTAGTTCCACCTAAATCAACTTAGGTACTATCACTATTCTAACATTGAGTTGATGAGAACTCATTTCAACTCAGAGTGATCGATCGATGACTCGGGTTAGGATGAACACAATACCAATACCATGCAATTGCAAAGACTTGATTTAATTTAGAGTTGACCCTGCGAGCTCATTCATTCATTCATCCCTAGTTCCACCTAAATAAAATTAGGTACTATCACTTTACTAACATTGAGTTGATGAGAACTTATTTCAACTCAGAGTTTTCGATCGACAACTCAGGTTGAGATGAATACAATACCAATACCATGCAATTGTAAAGACTCGATTGGATTTATAGTTGACCTTATGAGCTTATTCATTCATCCATAGTTACACCTAAATAAACTTAGGTACTATCACTATCCTAATATTTAGTTGATAAGAACTTATTTCAACTCAAAGTGATCGATCGATGTCTCAGGTTGAGATGAACGCAATACCAATGTCATGCAATTACAAAGACTCGATTGGATTTGTAGTTTACCCTATTAGCTCATTCATTCATACCCAGTTCCACTTAAATCAACTTAGGTACTATCATTATCCTTGATGAGAACTTATTTCAACTCAGAGTGATCGATTAATGACTCAGATCAAGATGAACGTAATACCAACGCCATGCAATTGCAAAGACTCGATTGGAATTATAGTTGACCATGTCAGCTCATTCATTCATCCTTATTTCCACCTAAATCAACTTAGATACTATCACTTTCCTAACATTAAGTTGATGAGAACTCATTTCGACTCAGAGTAATCGATCGATGACTCGAGTCAGGATGAACGCAATACCAACGCTATGCAATTTCAAAGACTTAATTGGATTTGTAGTTGACCTTGTAAGATTAATCATTCATCCCTAGTTCCACCTAAATTAACTTAGGTACTATCACTATCCTAACATTAAGTTGAAGAGAACCCATTTCAACTTAGAGTGATCGATCGATGACTCAGGTCAGGATGAACGCAATACCAACGCCATGCAATTACAAAGACTCAATTGGATTTGTGGTTCACCCTGTGAGATCATTCATTCATCTCTAGTTCCACCTAAATCAATTGCAATGAAATCTGTTACAACAAACGACTGAGATGTTGAAAAATTTCAAACAGATATTCATATATATATATATATATTGCAACAGATGATATAGCTGATTTAATTATCAAATAGAAGTTTGCATCTACTGTGATAGATGCATGAGCTGTTGGAAATTTTCAAATAGATATTTATATTTGTTGTAACAGATGGCGTATCTGATTTAATTATCAAATAGACATTTGCATCTATTGTGACAGATGACTGAGCTGTTGGAAATTTTCAAACAAATATTTATATCTGTTGTAACAGATGACATATCTGATTTAATTAATTATCAAATGGACATTTTCATCTGTTGTCATAGATGACTGAGCTGTTGGAATTTTTAAACAGATATTGATATTTGTTGTAATAGATGACTGAGTTGTTCGGATTTCTAAATAGATATTTATTTACGTTGCAACAGATGACATATCTGTTTTAATTTTCTTTTCTCTTTTAATTTTAAAGCAAGATTCTGCCCGAGTAGATAATATCAAGTAGTACTTACTACTAAAGGTGGTAAAAAATATTTCTTGGATATCTCAAAAGTGAGTTCATTGAGCTGTCTTGTCTTGTCTTTTCAATGTCACTAGTCTTTGTCTTCCTCGTGCCCCTCAAATTATTAATGGAATTAATGAATATTGAAACTCCCACATCAATGTACACAATACATCTATAGAAATTATCCCATCTCTCTTCCTTCAGTTGTAGTTTATTTTATTCAACTCTCATTTTTTTTTTCTCCTTTTTAGGGTTATCACAACCTTTTTTCTCTCTTTTCTCTTCTCTTCTCATAAAGATCCTTTTGGATCTAAACCAATCCATATCTTTCCTCAACTAAAATTATTGTTTTGATCCCCCTTTTGACATTAAGGTATGGTTCATTATTGCTCTTTCATTCTCGTCTTCTTCTTTGTAAGTTATTCACAACTATTTTTTTATTTAATTACTATTTACCCATATCATATTTATTAAAAAAAATTAAAGAAACTTTTAAGTGTTGAATAAACAAACCAAGAATTTTTATTACAATATGCAAAAAAAGTCATCTGTTGAGAGAAGTTTAAAAGCCTTATTAGTAGTATTATTTTTTGTATGTATTTTGTTTGTTTATTTATTGTTGATGCAATTATTGATATTGTTGGTGAGGTTGGCATTGTTGGAACTTGTGGTGTGGTGTTGTTGATGGTTCTAGAATAAAGGATGTTGCTTCTTTGTTGTTGATGATGTTGTTCGAACAAATATTGTTGTTTCTTTGTTGTTGATATTTTTTATTTGTAGTTTATGCTGTTGTTGATGTTGCAACAGATGGAGAAACTGTTGGAACAAATCAAACCACCAAAAAGGCTAGTTTGATGTATTCCATCAGACTCTACATCTGTTGCAACAGACTCTATATCTGTTGCAACAGACTCCACATCTGTTGTAATAGACTCCACATCTATTGCAACAGACTCTACATCTGTGCAACAAACTCTACATCTGTTGCAACAGATGGATAATGTTCTTTCTGTGACATTAATTTTTTTTCTCTTCTTTGTAGATATAAGGAACTGGCAGTTGATCAACTTTTGCTGGACCATTATAAGAGGCTGCAGTAAAGATAGGTTCGAAGGAATAAGTTGCATGCAGATGGAACCACTTCATATGTGGGAGGTATGTATTACTGATAATGTTATCATGGAAACACACATAGAGTGCAATAATTTTGTGAATGCTGTTTTTACTGATTAGTCATAGATCATTCAAACAAAATGTCTATAATTTTATAGTTAAGTTTGGTAGGTCTGAACTAATAAGGCTGAGGGACCATGAATATGGTTCTGATATCCTGTTAAGATTTAATGTCAGTTATTTCTCATGTGTCTTTGTCAAGCATTGTGAAGGGATCTAGTTTTGGTGTCATTGTGAAGAGATTCAATAACGATTGGACTAACTTTTAGGGTGCATTGGACCCTTAGAAGGCCTTCGAAGCTTAGCACTGCAGCTAATAAGAACGAAAAACCAATATAGTTATTGCCCTAGCCCAAATTTATATGGTTAGGTTGCTCGCTCGGGGTGATGATTATACACCAGAAGGTGCGGTAGGAGAATAACTTTGAGGGAAAATGGGTGGTTGATGGAAGACTATATCAACTAAGAGCTAATTGAAGAAGAGACATAGGATAGAAAGTAACTTCTAGCGAATCTGGCTAATGGAATTATCTTAAAAGATGTGAAATCTAAATCAAATTCAAATATAAAAGTGTATCCAGAAATGTATTTTCGTCTGTTGTCTCTCTGAAAGAAAAATAATGTAGATGGACACTTTGCTAGGGAGCTGTGTGGTCGAGATTATCACTTAGATAGAAAATAGAAAAAGACCAACAAAGCAACCTTATGGGCATCGAGGGTTGAAATGATGTACAAAAAGTCTAGAAAACTTACGCCAACAAAAACTGCAGTTAAAATAAGGAATCTAAGCGAAGACGATAGTTTCTGAATTTTTAATTTCATCTCATACCTTCTTGTTTATGTTTCTGGTCAAGTCCACTGCCGTTGACCTGATAGAAATCACAAACGAGATTGAAAGGCAAATTGAGTATTATTGCTTCCTTAGCAATATGGTTATAATTGATTATGTTTTCTTGCCTTAGCATGCTTTCAACATTCCTTGAAGAAGATCAGATGCTTGTTGTAGTATGTGAATCCCGATAATTTTCAAGCTTCCCTCCAGTTTGCTGATTCTGTATTTAAGCTGGTCGTTGCCGTCTTTAAAGTTGATAAGGAGTTCCTCATCTCTTGCAAGCTCGATTCGGGACACCGCCTTCATAATTATGGCATTTTAGGTGCCCTTCAGAACACTTTCTTCAGAAGCCTTAAAAGATACACGAAGGGTTGCTGTGTTTGTTTTAGGTCAAAATGCGTTGATGTACATTGAAGATATGGTCCCAACAGTTGAACACCATATTTTTATCGAGTGTTGCTCAATGCATCTTTCTCAACCAATTTGATAAATTAATAAGCATGGAGTTACGTAACGTGTGATCTAAAACAACTCTACCAAGCCTATCAAAT
>NW_025869606.1:0-2823 GCF_002878395.1 Capsicum annuum
ATTTTGTGTTCCTTTGTAAACATTTTTTTTCTTACTTCTCTATCCAACTAATGAAATTGATAAATGTTAACAAGAGTTGCAAAGACATTGAAAAGAAGATTTTTGAAAAATCTTCTGTGTCTAAATAACAATGTAAGTAGATCAAATAAGGTCAGTGGAATTATTATCAATCGCACATCTCACAAAAATATGTAACATGAGACTGTTGGATGTATATATATATAGTAGTCTTAATATAAGCGTTTCGTAAGTGTACTTTAATTCAAGATCAATTTAGTAAAATCATTTGATGTCTCTCTTTTAACGAGAAAAAGTTTGTGTTTAAATAATAAATTTAAAAACCACTTTAGAGTAACTATTAGTATTTGACTAAGTTTTTAAGATGCTTTTAAATGTATTTTTCTCAAAGATACTTTTAGTATAAAACTACATTCATTAACCAAGCACAAATAAATATAAATATTTTGTTCATAAGAAAACAAATCAAAAAATTACAAAATTGAAGATCCATTCACAAAAATCACAGTTCTAATTGATAAAGTTCTATATAATAAAAAATATACTCATAAACCTAGAAAATTTTAAACTTGAAATTGAAATAACATAACGTTATGTGACTTAGATTACAAACATTCACAAAATAAGATTACAAAAAAAATTATAATAAAAACATCATAAGATTTAATATGATTTAGTCAAGTGACCTACATATTAAAATACTGATATTACAAACATAAAACCTAGAGAGAATAATCTCTTCAAAACAAAACACTTTACTTGTAAATGCTATATATTATTTGTAGCAATAAAGAATCCTCAATTTATAGAAGTCCAAATTATTTTCCTCCAAAAAAGGATTAATCAAATATGGAAAAAATATTTTTAAAAAACAACAAAGTATTTTCCATAAAAGAAACTTTAATTATGGCATAAACTTTGAGCAAATTCTAATAAAAAAGTAACACTCTTAAACTTGAAAAAAAACGTAATAATTAATATAAAAATTAAAGCTTTATTTAAAACCTTCCTTAATTAGAAAGTTCATAAACTACAAAAACAAATATGTATAATGTACGATAGTATGGCTTTAAAAAGAACTCAAGTTGAGTAATATTTTAAATTTATCATATTTTTTGCCTTTATGATATTTTTAGGGCTCTTTAGATTTTTATTAATTAATCTATAATTGAAGGAAATAGGTTAAAAGATAATTTTATCTATTATAAAAAAATTTAATGAACGATAAGAAGTTCAAATCACCTTTTTAAGAATTTTCATATTTTTAATATATTATAAACTATAAATATAGATATAGATATAAATATAAATTTTATGGCTAAAAATTTAAAGGGACGAGCGTCGGTATGGGCCGACAGTGCCCCCGGACTGAACATTGCAGAAGAAAATGAATGGGGCTAACAATATCATTGTTAAAAAATTGTAGAGGTGTAACGAGGGTGGGCGTTCGATATTTAGTTCGATATTTTTAAAATTTGAATTCGATAATTAGTATTTGAACATTGATATCATATATCATACTTATAAATATCGGTTTAGTAGTTCGGTAATTGATAAATTAAACTTCGGTTCGGTACGGTATTTGGTAATATCATATTAAAGTTGGAGATGTGCAAATGTACGTTTAAACTTCAAAGAGTATCTTTAATAAAAACCCTATTTAGTATTCTTTTTGTTGTTTTTTACGAATATATTATCAGATCTAAGAGATTCTTTGAGATGACTAGTGTTATTGTCTATCGGGTTATATATATAGACACACTCGAAATTCGGTAAATACCGAATACTAAACGGTATTAATATCTTGTACCAAACTCAATCCTGAATATCAAAATATTAAAATTTATCAAAATATTAAAATTTTACTCTCAAATATCATACCAAATACCGAATTACCGAATACCAATTACCAAATTTTTTGGTTCAATTCGGTAATTCAATTTTTGATATTTTATACCCAGCCCTAGGTATAACATACGTATTATAAAAATATTAAAGCTACGGATGAAAAGGTAATTGTCAATATTACCCTTTTATTTCTTCGCAAACTTTTTTTAATAATCGAAATACTCATTATTTAAAATTTAAAAGTAATTGAAAACTCCATTAGGAAGAAGAAAAATTAATGCATTCTTGAATCTTAAACAATACATTCATTTTAAACAATTAAAATATGTCAAATAATTCATTCATATTGAAGGTAAGGAAGTTTCATCAACTCATACTATAACAGAAAGTAGGTTACCAAATACTATTACTGGACTAGATTCAGTAAACATTTGTTCATAAATATTATTTACAATATTTTAAAATATATTTTTATTTTATTTTAAAATATTTATTTAATTATAAAAATTAAAAACATATTTCTAAATAAATTTTTATAATTTTTTTGATTTTTTGAAAAACTCCTCTTGAGGTGTTTTTACTCTTTTTTCACATAATTTTTTATATTACTTTTAAAAAATACATTTAAAGTCTAACCTATTTTTCAATACGCTATGATCAAATACAACTTTAACTTTATTTTTAAATTTAAAAACACTGAATACGTTTTTTTAATTTTCAGGATCAAACTAATTCTCAGAAGAAGCAAAAGAAAAGCAATGGTGGGAATGGGACCATTGTCCTAATTGTGCGTAGCTTTTCAAAGTGCCTAAATCGTAGCGTGGTTCAATAAAGACTCGCATGTCGTTTGATTGACAATAATTAATTGAAGAATGATTAATTTTTAAATTAATTATCTATTATATACTTTTTTTATTTCATTTTACTCGTCTCAATTTTTTAAATTTAATTTTTTAT
>NW_025869607.1:0-1383 GCF_002878395.1 Capsicum annuum
ATATCATAGTTTAATGTTTGTGTGTGTGTATATATATATATATATATCAAGACTCGAACCGGTATAGACATTCAATAATATCATCATAAATATCATCATCAGTATAATCCTCCATATCATCACTGAAATATCATCAATATCATAGCCACCTTCTGTATTTCTACCAAGTATAAATAATTGATATCATAATCAAAATCATAGCCATCCTCTTGACTTTTATCAGATATAAATAACTGATATCATCATCATTAACCTAACTTAAATTAATATTTCCAGTTCATAGCATAAGTAAAACTTGTATCGGTAATCATACCATCATTATCATGGACAATAGCATAATCATTAAAGTATTGAATAGCATAACCATTAACATAGTAAATTAATATGATCACAAAAAATAATCAAAATTCTGAACTCTAGCATAATATATAGCATAACCGCTAATATAATAAATAAGCATGTTCTTTAGCATAATTCATAATGTATTTTCCAATAAAGTCATTAAACATGATCACTAACATAATCTTTATGTATTATCAAAATCATAGGCACCAACTTATCAATGGCCTAATTAATGTATTATCATTACCATAAAGATCACTTATCATTTTTGTAATTGATAGATTATCAATAGCTTCATCAATATCTAATCCATGGCATAATCTATAGTTTATTCATAGCATAATCAATAATTTAATTTCCAACGTAGTCAATAAACATGACCTCTAGCGTGAACAATATCTTAAATGCTAATGTCGATAAGCATGATCATTAGCATAGTTAATAGATCATTCATCGGCTCAATCAATAGCATAATTTTTGGCTTAGTCATTATTATAATCAAGGACTAATTCAATAGTATATTTGGAAGTCCAATCAATAGTCAAATCAACAACAAATCCAATAACTTATCATAAGCTTAACCAATAATTCGTTCATAGCATAATCGTTTAGTATTACATCCAATGTCACCCATCATAACCATTAAGTACCAAAGCATCTCAATATCATCAAAATAAGCATATCCAAGATGTACACAAGTGTATAAAAGGCCTCTAATAACTATCACAAATCTTGATCAAAGGTGGGTTAAAGAGCCCATTCTAAATCCCTTAAATCATTTACGAAGTCATGTCTACCTTAGACTAGGTTAAGGTATCTAAATCAACAATTAGATGTGAACAATCCATAAATAGCCCTAGGATAGTAATTTCTCCTAATGTAGAGAAACTAAGTCAATTCTACCAAAGGTAAGTCAAATTCAGGTAAGTTTCATTCTAAGCTCAAGTGGCTATGGAAATATCCTCATTGATTGAGTAACTAAGGTATTTCTTTTCTAAACAAGAGCTTAAAAGGTTAGTTTTACCTAAGATATGACTAACT
>NW_025869608.1:0-3563 GCF_002878395.1 Capsicum annuum
CAAGCTAAATATGAAGATCTCCTCACTTGCTTCATCTTCGAGAAAATGAATGGCCCAAAGCAAGAGTATATCAAATTCGTCATTGAAGAGAGCTTCCAGCGGTGCCATTTAAGGATTATGTTAGGGAAGTCACAATTAGAAAACCCTACTATAGGGAATTTTTATAGTAGGGCAAGACCCATTGGAGGATCGGGTATTTACTCTTCAGATATCTTTTTATTTTCATTTTCTGGGCTCATTTGTGTAATTTTGTACAAATATTACTTCTTTTATTTAATAAAATAGGTCAGGCCCAAAGTTAATTTTAAAAAAAAACTATATATCTCAAAAAATCTTATTGTTATATTTGCTTCTGATGACGTTCAAACCTTCTCCTCAAAAAGGAAAAAGTATACACAGTTGTCATAATATAATTTATCCAATTATGAGTCAGGTTGAATTCAATAGGAAACAATTTTGGAACATAGTAATTTAATTTAAACTCGTTATGATCTAATGTAGAGCTAAACCACCACTAATTATTGTGAATCAATTGTTCTTAGCCTCGAATAATAGTTCTTTATTAGTTTATCTCGATCACTAACAAGGCCACTGGAAAGAGAAAAAACACTTTATTACTTACTAACCCTCTATTATGATTCTTGTTCTCCTCATTTTCCTATCTAGGAATAGGGTCATGTTCTCGATGAACTATGGTTGTGTCATATTATGTCTATTCACTTCTCTGTAATTCTTTCTTGGTGTATCTCAGAGTCGGAGCCAGCCTATTAATAAGGGGTTCATCCAAACCTCCTTCGACGAAAATTTTTATTGTTAATATATTATTAAAATAATTTTTATATTTATATTGTAGATGTTGAAACCCTGAACAGTTGTTCTCGCTCCACCTCTGATTGATCTTTACCTCTCCTTGGACCTATCACTGTCAATCTCTCACACTTCCTTACAAGGGCTTCTGTGCTTTTCCTCTTCACATACTCGAACCATCTCAACGCCGTTCTTACATCTTGTCCTTCACGAAAACTAATTTCACATTGTCCCACCTATCTTTATTATTAATCAACGTATTCCTCTAAGCATTTTTATTTCTGCTATCTTCATCTTTTGAGTCTGAGAATTCCTGGTTGATCATCATTCCAATTCATGTATTATAATCGGTGTAACTATCACTTTTTTAAAATCTTTAAAACGCGATGACACATTCTCAAGTCATCAAAGTAAGATAATAAACTGGCTAGAATTCTTGGAATGAGTGAATAAGAGTTTTGGAAAGACAAAAATGTCACAAATGTGACTAGAGATGACAAGTGTTATAACATCATCTTGAATTAGTTAATTTCAAATTAGTTGTCATAGTCCTCTTCTAAATAAATTAAGTAATATTTTAAAATATATATTTTATCATATTAATATGATTGAAAATTATAAAATATATTTTTCCATTGCATTAAATAAGAATATATGAATTGAAAAAAAAATCCATCTAAGTGATTATTTGACAAATCTTTTGAAACTTGTTTATATTGAGAAATATATTTTGATAAAATAATATATATCTTTTAAAATTGTAGTAGTATTTGACTCATTATTTTATAGATATGGAATATTACATGTTTTATCAAAAAATTGCAATTTTTGAAACTAAAACTGTAGTTCAAACGCAATTATTACCGACGATTAATAGTTCACACAAAATCAAACATAGCACTGTTTACCTTTTATCATCTCAAATTAAATTTAGTATAATGTGAGAGAAAATAAAATTCAAAATAAATTATATAGATTCAAAATCATATTTTATTCAATATAATCAACTCTTTTCTCCTTCAAGGCATTACGTTTCTTGTATATCGTTTTTAGGTTATATTTTATAACGCTTTTCTAGTGAATTAAATGATGAATTTTGTATTTGTTGATAAAGTTCTCATTTTTAGTTCTATAAAATTCACGTGATATATAGATAAAGAGAAAAAACTTAAGGTCTAGATAGCAGCGGACTCAAAATTTTGAGTTCGTGGGTGCTCAATTTTTTTTAAAAAGGTATAGTTACTATTAATTATATAGTATAAGTGCACAATTATTTGATGATGACAATGAAAAAATTTGATTAAAACTATTCATATTTATATTATAAATATTGTGAATTTTTGACAAAAACACGCCGAATAAAAAAAATTGTTGGTTAAGTTAATGTTCAAGGGTAAAAAAAATAAAAATATTGAGGGGTCAAACTTTGGTGTCTTTAATTCTTTATTTATGAGGTCAGCATTGGGATTTGGGTCAAACAGTGGAAACAAAAGAACTATTTATGAAGTCAGCATTGAGATTTGAATCAAACAGTGGAAATAAAAGAACTATTTATGAAGTCGGCATTAGAATGAAGAACTATTTATGAAACCAACAATGGGATAAAGAACTATTTATGAAGCCGACATTAGGATTTGGATCAAACAGTGGCAACAAAAGAACTAAAAATTATGTCAAAAAAGAATTTCAATGGGGTTTGAACTCTTGCACGCTCTTACTTGAAAGTTTCCACCACTAACGCACCAAGTCAATTTTAATGTCTGTGGTTACTTTCTGATTTATTATATCCTTTTTCTTCAATTTCTAATATAATTGTACCTATTCAGAGTTAAGATCAATGGGTGCTCAAGAACTTATTTTTTATCTATAGGTCTGCCCCTGGTTCTAGAAAGAGAAAAGAATTGAAAATGAAGAGATATTGTGTTGATTTTTTACTTGTGGATGTAGTATAGCCATTTTTTTAGGGAAAAAAATTAATCTACGAAGTGTTTTTACAGATAAAATTTATTTTTTTGAACATATATATGTCATTCCTAAACTGTTACGTGATATCACAAAGAGATTTTTGTTTTATAAAAAGGAAATAAAGCAAAAACCGCTAACGGCATATATCTGAATACATACTAAAATACCTGAATTTTGACCGGATTACCAGTCAAAATGTAAAAAAAAAAGGAAAAATAATCACAAAAATACCTGAAGTTTGACCGGATTACTAGTTGAGCATACTGAACTTTGCGGGGGTCCTATTACCCCGCAGACCTTTTTCTTCGTATTTTAATGGCATATATCTGCCACTTGGCCCATTGCATGTTAGTCACGCGCATTGAGCACGTGAAACCGTTAAAAAACGTTAAAAACTCCTTTTTTGGGCCAAACAACCCCTAGATTTTTTAACTTTTTTAAAGTTTTATATTTTTTATTTATTTTTTTAATTCTTCTCTCTTGTCTTATTTCTTCTTTCTTTATTCTCTCCAACAATGGTGTCTTCAACAATGGTTGCTCCATTATTGAGTTGAAATTGAACACAATTTCATCACACACATACACACCCAAATGGTCATATTCAACACAGACAATTCAATTACATCAATTTGATTAAATTTCAACACCTCCCTCCCCAAATGGGTCATCTTCAACTACATCAAAATGATAAAATTTAACCCACCATTGACAACACCAACCAACCACCATTGATCAACCACCAATTAAGCGGAAAAATCAAAAAATAAAATCCTCTAAGAGAGGGGAAAAAT
>NW_025869609.1:0-2672 GCF_002878395.1 Capsicum annuum
CCTCATGAAACCCTTATCTAGTAGATCTTTGAGTTGCTCTTTCAACTCCTTAAGTTCTGCAGGGGCCATACGGTAAGGAGAAATAGAAATGGGATGAGTATCGAGAAGAAAATCAATCTCAAACTCTATCTCTTTATCAGGAGGTATCACTGGAAGATCATCTAGAAAGATATCAAAAAACTCATTGACGACGTTAAATGACTGGAGAGTTGGAGTCTCAGACTTAGTGTCTTTGACTCTAACCAAATGGTAACTACACCCCTTGGAAATAAGTTTTTTAGCTTTGAGGTAAGAGATAAAATGACTCTTGGGTGACATAGAATTCCCAGACTACTCAAACACGGATGCACCCAAAAACTAAAACTTGGCCACTCGGGTCCGACAATCAATAGAGGCATAAGAAGAAGACAGCCAGTCCATACCCAGAATCACATCAAAATCTACCATGTCTAACTTAATCCAACAAGACTCTATGAAGAATGGTAACAGGACACTTTTTATACACTTTCTGGACAACAATCGAATCACCCACTGGGGTAGAAACTAGGATAGGCTCAGGAATAATCTCAGGACTCATTTCAACATTCACAGTAATCAAAGGTGTAACATATGAGAAACTGGATCCAGGATCCAACAAAGCATACACATCAAACTAAAAAATACAAAGCATACCAGTAACAACATTGGGAGAGTTCTCCTATTCCTGGCAGGATGATAAAGTATAGAATCTATTCTGGTGCTGCCCGCTAGTATTGCTAGAAGAGGCGCCCTGAGCTGGGGCTGGGTAAGTCACTGGAACTGGAATGCTAACAGTCTGAGTCTGGGTCTAAGGGCGATAGTCACGATGCCCTTGTCCATCCTGTGGACAATCTCTAACTCTGTGACCCATGTTACCACACCGGAAACAACCCCTCTTCTCACCCCAACACTCACCCGAATGAGCCCTACCACACTTAGGACACAGGGGATGATTTGGCTTACTGCCAGCACTGTACTGGGACCTGGATGCATATGACCTGGTACTTTGCTCCTGCCTACCTCTGGGCACGGGAGCACTAGCAGATGAAGGTACTGGCATAGATGAATGATCCTGATACTGAGGGCGACTCCCTTCCTGCGATCTAGTCTAACCCTATCCGTGCTGCTCAGACCTAGCTCTTTTATTCCTTCTCATTCTACCTCTCTCTTTAATCTTATCCGCCTTAATCTGTTAGGCATGAGTCACCATCCTAGAAAGATTCATCTCACTATTCAGCATAGTAGACCTACACTCTTTAACCACATAACTAGACACTCCAGTCACAAACTTACTCATACTAGCCCGATTCTCAGCCACTAAGTCAGGAGCATACTTGGCCAACTTATTGAACTTTAGACAATACTCCCTAACAGTCATAGAGCCCTGTCGCAGGTTCATAAACTCTTCCAACTTCGCCTCTCTCATCTCCAAAGGGAAAAACTTATCCAGGAATGCATCCTGGAACTCTTGCCAAGTTGTAGGGATAGCTCCCTCACCTCTACCTTTCCTCCAAGCAACAACCCAGTCATAAGTAAGGTCTTTCAACCTATACGCAGCCAACTCCACACTATGTTCCAGAGATATTTGCATCACCTGAGTAATCTTCCGCACCTCCTCTAAAAATAATCGTGGATCCTCATCAGACTTGGACGCATAGAATTCTGACGGATTCATCCGCATGAAGTCACGGATCCTGGCAGCAACTGAATCACCTCCCTTCTACTGTGGAGACGGGGCTGGGTTAGCCTGAATATTTACAGTAACAGCTTGGGCCAGTACCTGAAAGGTTGCCAAAAATTTTGCATGAGACACATTTTTATTCAATAGGTCAACGGGTTGAGGTTGTTGACCATCATTATTTCTTATCGCTTGACATGGAGGCATATTTCTAAAAGAGAAGAGCATGATTCAATAGTAGAGAGAGACACTTTAAGCACGAAAAACTTCTGAAAGAAAGAATCACACTTTTTCCTAAAACATCTTGTAGTCTCTTGTCATAGATGTGGTGTGCTGCACACCGATGATCAAGACTCTACTTAACGCAGCTTGTTAGACTCCCTAGGAAACCTTAAAACCTTAGGCTCTGATACCAAGTTTGTAATACCCTAAAAAATGAGTCCCGGAGCGTCACACGAAGCTTGAGGCTACGAGTAGCCCCAAGCTAACCCTTTGAGCCATTTTCATTCAGTTCAACATAAATCAATGGGGTTTTCATAAATAACCCTCAAATATCAACAAAGTAATCATCATCCAAAAATAAAAGAATTTTAGAAAGATAACAAAATACGACTTATTAGTCAACTCACAACATCTATACTAGTTTGACAAGCCTCTAAGAAAATCAATAAAACCAGCGATCCATTGAGACATGTCCCAACTAACTCATACTCATTTATCAAATGTAAATAATTTCGTGAAACCAACATCAGATATCACGTCCTTGGAACATGAGGACTCACCACAATAGAGGATGTAGAACAGCGTGCCGAAAGAATTACTGTCGAACCTAGAACTGAGCACCTGAACCTACATTTCGAGAAAATACAACTCACATCCAAAGAAGTGGGTTAGTACCATGGAAAAGAATCGAGTATATGGGGGTGTATGCAGTTGTATAAACATCATCATCATAAATATTTATAAGAAATATACA
>NW_025869610.1:0-4001 GCF_002878395.1 Capsicum annuum
CATGCTCGAAGAATCACTGTCAAACTTGGAACTGAGCACCTGAACCTATATTACGAGAAAATATAGCCCACATCCAAAGATGTAGGTTAGTACCACGGAAAGGAATCGAGTATATGGGGGTGTATGCAGTTGTATAAACATCATTATCATAAATATTTATAAGAGATAGGTAGGATGTATAAAAGACTCACATAGCCTAAAGAAAATCATCATAAACATGAGAGGATGAAATAAGTACAATAGCACATGTGAGTAATCATACAATTTGTCAATCACTTTCAGTTCATCAAGAATATCAATTCTCATAATGTAAATATCATTAAATCTTTCGAAAGAATAACATTCACAATTCCACTTTCAAATCACTTCACCAAATATCATTAAATCTTTTGAAAGAATAACATTCACAATTCCACTTTCAAATCACTTCACCAACACAATGAAACACACACACACTGGGAGATCCTATAACCGACATAAACCATGTGAGCTACATAGAGTCCAACGTACAACCCACATTAGGGAGAGCCGTCCTATCCTTTCCATTAGAGTAGAACTATCGATATCAAATCCGCACAAACTAGTGATCACTATATAAATCTGCCTCAGGCTCAATCCTATGGGGGCACGTAGTTCTAGGGTAGCAAGGTCACTTTATACCGGCCACTCGGTGCTAAAGATTTCTCCCGGACTTAGCTCAGATCATTTCAAAGGCAATCCACAACAAAACAATTTTAGTAATCTATAAATTTACATCGAGAGCCATCATGCTTCCCATCTATCAAAATCAACCACGTTGTGGATTTCTTTCACACTCGAGTTCAAAACAACTCCATTAATACCAAAATGTCAAATCATTTAAAATATCTCAAATATTCAACATCAACGTTCTTATAACACACACTTTGTGAAAAAACACAATTTCCAATGGGGATTCACGACCCAAATATCAAAATCATGATAAATATCATTCAAGATTCATGCTTTATATCTCCACACATGTAAATTCATCTTTCAAAATCATAAACATCAAGATTTCATAATAATCATCATAAGATATGGGTTCATGCTTCAAATTCATAAAAGTCAAATAAAAATCATTCCTTTGTAAAGAAAATTCCTTTTGGGCACAAGAACGAAACAAAGTTCTTGTTGAAAAACCCCACATGCCTTGAATGATGAACATTAGATCGATACTCATTTTTGGGATGTTAATCGTGCCTTTGAATGATTGTTCTTGGATTTGTTGAACTAGGAACTTGGAATCTTGAATAAATTTGCAGAATTAATTGTGAACTTTGGAGGTTCTTGAAGTTGGATATAGGAGCTTAGGGTTTTCTTTTTGAGGGAATTTGATGAAATATAACATATAATGCTTCTAATAGTCTTTAATATAGGGTTTGGATGGATTTTAGGTGAGAGGTAATGACCAAAAAGCCCCTTAAAATCATATAATTCTTGAATCTATCCTTTGGTGGACTATTTTGATAGTCTGAAGTAGATCAACCATAACGTTTTTCTCCGATATCCAAATTGGATGAAACCAATTTCATTAGAAAGAGGACTCTTATATCTTTCCATTTATATATAGTATCTCACCCAAATAATTGTGTACGAGGAGTTATGATCATTTGAAGTTGACCTAAAAATTCGCTTTTGATAGGCTGAAGTAGATCGACCATAAATTTTTGATTCGATAGACAAATTGGATTAAACCAATTTCATTGGAAAGAGGACTCACAGATCCGTTGATATATAGTAGATGACCCAGATTATTATGTACAAGGAGTTATGACCGTTTAAAATTGGAGCAAAAATACGCCAGGCCTCAGTACTTTTTCCTGCATGTTTTACTGTTCTTTACTATTCACGTTAAATCGGAATGTTCATAACTCGTCGCTCGGGTGTCCATTTTGGATGATCTACATATAGTTGGAAAGCTTATTCGATACTCTACGCAATGGTGGGTCATAATCTAAGACACTATGCAGCGAAAATTTAAAATTCATTCTAGAAGATAGAACCTAATACGTTTACGCACAAAATTTCAACGAAAAATTTCCCGGGTATTATAAAAATACTAGAGCACAATCCTTAAATATTATGCGTGCTCCTCTATACTCCTCAAATACATAATGATATCATCAATGAACACAATCACAAAGAAATCCAAGTAGGGTTTGAACACTCAGTTCATTAAATGCATAAATTTGGCTTGGGAATTAATCAAGCCAAATGATATCACCACGAACTCATAGTGACCATAATGGGTCCTAAAGGCTTGGGATATCCTCAACTCGAATCCTTAATTGATGGTAACTAGATCTCAAACCAATATTAGAAATTACCACTACACCCTGAAGCAATTCAAATAAATAATTAACATGAGACATAGGATAATTGTTCTTCACTGTCACCTTATTAAGTTATGTATAATCAATACATGTACGCATGAAACCATTTTCTTCTTCACAAACAACACAAGATATCCCCCAAGGAGATAATTTTTATCAGATATAACCCATACTAAGAATATCCTAAAGCTGAAAATTTAGCTCCTTAAGCTTGGCAGGAGTTATACGGTAAGGTGCCATAGAAATAAGTCGGGTAAAAGGCTTAAGATCAATAGAAAAATTAATGTCACGGGTAGGGGTAATACCAAGCATGTCGATAGAGAACACATCAGGAAACTCATAAATGATAGGAACAAAGTCAAGTAATGGACTTTCCAAACTAGTATCAAAAATATAAGTGAAATAAGACTCGTAATGCCTCGAAATTAGCCTCCTAGCACACATATAAGAAATAACCCCCATTAACTTCATGGATAACAACTCCTTACCCCACGACTAGGGGTATATCAGGCATGGCTAAGGTAATAATCTTGTCAAAACTATTCATGACTATATGATAATGGATAACCAGTCAATGCTAAGGATCACATCAAAATCCACCATATCTAGAATAATAATATCAATATCCTTAAAAGTCATAACATAGGATCAGACAATCGATCCACTACTAAAGAATCACCCATGGGAGTAGATACATGCAAGGGGACAATAAAAATTATATTTACATAGAAAATATATACAATAAAAATGGCTACCTCTAAATCAAGAACTATTAGGGCTCCTACTAAAATTACCCTGATGTCTTGGCCTCTTATCACTTCTCCCATGGGCCTCACGATGTATCTCCTTAATAAGTTGAGAATGATTATGAAAACTCAACAAAATATCTACCCATAGCAACCAAAATTTAAGTAGACATACAAAGGGGAAGTCTCAACCCTCTGACAAAGCAACGAACTCTCTCGTACCCAGTATCTAGAATAAAAGTTGCATTCCTAACCAACTCATAAAAATGAGCCTCATACTCTGCAACAATCATGGATCCTTGCTCTAATCTATAGAACTAATCTCTCAAAAGATCTCTAAGGCTACAAGGAATGTACTTCTCAAAGAACATATCAGAGAACTGAGCCTATGTCAAAGGAAAATCTCTAGTTGGTCTAGAATTATTATAACCTCTCCACCAATGTTGAGCAGTCAAATCAAACTGAAATATGGTGTAATCCACACCATGAATCACAACTAGGCCCAAATTATGGAGCCTATCCTAACAATAAATTAAAAACTCATATGCATCCTCGCTCGGGGCACTAAAAGACCTATGCTAAGTCAATATCAAGGATCTACCCAACATCTTCTGCTCCTCGATAAATATAGAAGGTTGGGAAATCACTAGCTAAGAAAGTACTGGTAGATGAGGAACATCAACTCTAGGAGTTGCAGCTACAGGTTGCATTTCTGCCTCATTACCACACTGATCCCAAGACTATCCACCATCAAATGGCACACCACTAATTAACCCCTAAATATAAACCAAGGCATCTCTAAAAACTGAAGAAAAATAAACCCTGATTGCGTCTATGCTAGTTCATGGCCCATTGCTAGCTAAGTAGAAGAATCTCTGGCTCAAAAGCTGAAATAAGGTTT
>NW_025869611.1:0-3446 GCF_002878395.1 Capsicum annuum
TCAGGACCCTCCTGAAAAATGGGATTCTATTTGATGTTCAGGACCCTTCGGAAAAATCGGATTCTACTTGCTGTTTAGGACCCTCCTGAAAAATGCGATTTTACTTTATGTTTATGACCCTTTCGAAAAATGGGATTTTACTTTTTGTTCGGTACCCTCCTGAACAATGGGATTTTACTTTATGATTAGGACCCTCCTGAATAATGGGATTTTGCTTTATGTTCAGAACTTTACTGAAAAATGGGAATTTACTTTCTGTTCATGGCCCTCTTGAAAAAAGGAATTTTACTTTATGTTCAAGACCCTCCTGAAAAGTAGGATTTTACTTTATGATCAGGACCCTCCTGAAGAATGGGATTTTACTTTATGTTCAGGGCCCTCCTGAAAAATGGGATTTTACTTTCTATTCATGACTCTCCTAAAAAATGAGATTTTACTTGCGGTTCAGGACCCTCCTGAAAAATGTTATTTTACGTTACATTTAGGACCCTCCCGAAAAATGGAATTCTACTTGCTTTTCTGGACCCTCCTGAAAAATGGGATTCTACTTGCTTTTCAGAACCCTCCTGAAAAATAGGATTTTACTTGCTGTTCAAGACCCTCCTAAAAAAATGGGATTTTACTTGTTGTTCAGGACCCTCCTGAAAAATAGGATTTTACTTTATGTTTATGACCCTTCCGAAAAATGGGATTTTACTTTATGTTCGGGACCCTCCTGAACAATGGGATTTTACTTTATGATCAGGACCCTCCTGAATAATGGGATTTTACTTTATGTTCTGAACTCTCCTGAAAAATGGGATTTTACTATCTGTTGAGGCCCCTCCTGAAAAATAAGAATTTTACTTGCTGTATAGGACCCTTCTGAATAAACAGATTTTACTTTCCGTTCAGGACCCTCCGGAAAAATGGGATTCTATTTGTTGTTCAGGACCCTCCTAAAAAATGAGATTTTACTTTCTGTTCAGGACCCTCCTGAAAAATAGGAATTTACTTTCTGTTCAGGATCCTCCTGAAAAATAGGAATTTACTTTCTGTTCAGGACCCTCCTGAAAAATGGGATTCTACTTGTTGTTCAGGACCCTCCTAAAAATAGGATTTTACTTTATGATCAGAACCCTACTGAAGAATGGGATTTTACTTTATGTTCAGGACCCTCCTGAAAAATGGGATTTTACTTTCTGTTCAATACCCTCCTGAAAAATAGGATTTTACTTTCTGTTCAGGACCCTCCTGAAAAATAGGAATTTTACTTACTGTTCAGGACCCTCCTGAAAAATGGGATTCTACTTTCTGCTATGGCCCCACCTGAAAAATGGGATTCTACTTGCGCTTTAGGACCCTCCTAATAAATGGGATTTTACTTTCTGTTCTGGACCCTCCTTAAAATTGGGAATTTACTTTCTGTTTAGGACCCTCTTGAAAAATGAGATTTTACTTTATGATTAGGACCCTCCTGAAGAATGGGATTTTACTTTCTCTTCAGGTCCCTCCTGAAAAATAGGATTCTACTTGCTGTTCTGGACCTTCCTGACAAATGGGATTTTACTTGTCGTTCAGGACCCTCCTGAAAAATGGGATTTTACTTTCTGTTCAGGACCATCCTGAAAAATGAGATTTAACTTTATGTTCAGGACCCTCATAAAAATTAGATTATACTTTCTATTCAGGACCCTCCTGAAAAATGGGATTCTATTTGCTGTTCGGGACCCTCCTGAAAAATTGGATTCTACTTGCTGTTTAGGACCCTCTTGAAAAATGCGATTTTACTATATGTTTATGACCCTTTCGAAAAGTGGGATTTTACTTTTTGTTCGGTACCCTCCTGAACAATGGGATTTTACTTTATGATCAGGACCCTCCTGAATAATGGGATTTTACTTTATGTTCAGAACTCTACTGAAAAATGGGAATTTACTTTCTGTTCAGGACCCTCTTGAAAAAAGGGATTTTACTTTATGTTCAAGACCCTCCTGAAAAGTAGGATTTTAATTTATGATCAGGACCCTCCTGAAGAATGGGATTTTACATTATGTTCAGGACCCTCCTGAAAAATGGGATTTTAATTGCTGTTCATGACTCTCCTAAAAAATGAGATTTTACTTGCGGTTCAGGACCCTCCTGAAAAATGGTATTTTATTTACATTTAGGACCCTCCCAAAAAATGGGATTCTACTTGCTTTTCTGGACCCTTCTGAAAAATGGGATTCTACTTGCTTTTCAGAACCCTCCTGAAAAATAGGATTTTACTTGCTGTTCAAGACCCTCCAAAAAAAAATGGGATTTTACTTGCTGTTCAGGACCCTCCTGAAAAATAGGTTTTTACTTTATGTTTATGACCCTTCCGAAAAATGGGATTTTACTTTATGTTCGGGACCCTCCTGAACAATGGGATTTTACTTTATGATCAGGACCCTCCTGAATAATGGGATTTTACTTTATGTTCAGAACTCTCCTGAAAAATGGGATTTTACTTTCTGTTGAGGCCCCTCATGAAAAATAAGAATTTTACTTGCTGTATAGGACCCTCCTGAATAATGGGATTTTACTTTCCGTTCAGGACCCTCCAAAAAAATGGGATTCTATTTGTTGTTCAGGACCCTTCTAAAAGATGAGATTTTACTTTCTGTTCAGGACCCTCCTGAAAAATAGGAATTTACTTTTTGTTCAGGACCCTCCTGAAAAATGTGATTTTACTTTATGTTCACGACCCTCTTGAAAAATGGGATTTTACTTTATGATCAGGACCCTCCTAAAAAATGGGATTCTACTTGTTGTTCAGGACCCTCCTGAAAAATGGGATTCTACATGCTGTTCAGGACCCTCCTAAAAATAGGATTTTACTTTATGATCAGGACCCTACTGAAGAATGGGATTTTACTTTATGTTCAGGACCCTCCTGAAAAATGGGATTTTACATTCGGTTTAATACCCTCCTGAAAAATAGGATTTTACTTTCTGTTCAGGACCCTCCTAAAAATGGGAATTTTACCT
This sequence comes from Capsicum annuum, assembly GCF_002878395.1. Classification (NCBI taxonomy): domain Eukaryota; kingdom Viridiplantae; phylum Streptophyta; class Magnoliopsida; order Solanales; family Solanaceae; genus Capsicum; species Capsicum annuum. The sequence continues at coordinate 2,995 of NW_025869611.1, forward strand.
GTTGTTCAGGACCCTCCTGAAAAATGGGATTCTACTTTCTGCTCAGGCTCCTCCTGAAAAATGGGATTCTACTTACTCTTTAGGTCCCTCCTAAAAAATGGGATTTTACTTTCTGTTCAGAACCCTCCTTAAAATTAGGAATTTACTTTCTGTTCAGGACCCTCCTGAAAGATGAGATTTTAGTTTATGATTAGGACCCTCCTGAAGAATGGGATTTTACTTTCTCTTCAGGACCCTCTGAAAAATGGGATTCTACTTGCTGTTCTGGACCTTCCTGACAAATGGGATTTTACTTGTTATTTAGGACCCTCCTGAAAAATGGGATTTTACTTTCTGTTCAGGACCATCCTGAAAAATGAAGTTTTACTTTATGTTCAGGACCCTCTTAAAAAATTAGATTATACATTCTATTCAGGACCCTCCTGAAAAATGGGATTCTATTTGCTGTTCAG
>NW_025869612.1:0-5194 GCF_002878395.1 Capsicum annuum
TTTAACGTATACATGTGTATATATTTTATAAATTATGTATAACTATATATATAGTGTGTGTATATATTGTAGTATATTTCATTTAAAGTAGTACGTATATATTGAATGGTACATATATATGTGTATATATCTTCTATTGACGTATATATTTAACGTATACTTGTGTATATATTTTATAAATTAGTGTATAACTATATATATAGTGTGTCTATATATTGTAGTATCTATATATTGTAGTATATTTTATTTAAAATAGTACGTATATATTGAATGTTACGTATATATGTGTATATATCTTCTATTGACGTATATATTTAACATATACATGTGTATATGTTTTATAAATTAGTGTATAACTATATATATAGTGTGTCTATATATTGTAGTATATATATATTTTAGTAAATTTTCTTTAAAGTAGTACGTATTTATTGAATGGTATGTATATATATGTATATATCTTCTATTGACGTATATATTTAGCGTATACATGTGTATATATTTTATAAATTAGTATATATATATATATATATTGTAGTATATATATATTGTTGTATATGTTTTATTTAAAGTAATATGTATAGTCGTATATATTGAATGTTACGTATATAGGTGTAATTGTGTATATGTGTATTTATTTTTTAAATTCTAATGTAGTATATACTATATATATAGTGTATATATATTTTTTAACATATTTAAAATGTATATAGGTGGGTATATATAGTGTATATTGGGAAAAAACTTTTTCTTTTGCTTTTTGATTGGGTTTGATTAGATTTTTAACCAGGTTTAGGTGGGTTAGACCGGGTTGGGCTAAGTGGGCCGGTTCATGGTTGTTTTAAAATTTTTTACTATTGAACCCAAATTCGGCCCGGCCCACATAACTACAACCCGGCCCATCACCCGGCTAAACTTAATGGGCCGATTCTGGATTGACCCGATCCGACCCACTTAACACCCCTACTTGCAAGAACCACATTGTCTCTAACATGGAGTGCTTCTTGCACTTCTGCAGTATTCAAGTATGAATCAACATAGTCTCTTGTGCACGGGTCGTACCATGCTAACTTGAGTGTCCTCACAATTGTAACATCGGCACAAGTTAAAAATTCAAATAGATGAAAACTGAATTAGAAATACTTTTTTTGATGAGACAAACTACAATTATAATATGAATAAAGAACTTGTTTTGATCATAAATAAAGAAACAATTCTATGAAACTACATATTATTACATATAAAAATTACTAATATGTTTTTGATGAGTGTCTTTTTCTTTTCTTATAATATCTTTCTTCACATCCAAATTGAGGTGCTATCTTAGATACCATTTGGAGGGGGGTGCGGATAACTTAGGTAATAAATAAATCTATTATAGTTCTAATGGATCTATTTTTATTTGTGTGTGGATATTTCTTAACTTCTCTAGACATTTTTATTTTTAGTGTATTTATTTTAATTTTATTAATGTTCATATCTTGAGGGGTGATTAGATGGTACTTGATTAAATGCTTTACTATAATATTCTTTAGTTTTTTCTCTTAGTCTTTGTAATTCTTGTATATTATTTTGGAGGTATTCTAAATATTCTACATCTTTTGTTCTAAAATATTCAATTAAATTTTCTTTCATAAGTATTTCTGTTAATCTTATTTCTTCCATATCTTGTCTCCAATATTTTAAATGCTCATAGTCTATCATTTTATCCTAAAGTAGTTGTGATACTGCAAATTTCTTTGTAATAATTTATTCTAATTGTACTATATCTGATATTAAACTCTAGGTTATCTATTTTATTAGTTATCCTGTCTTTTTCATCTATGAATAATTCTATGTCTAAATCATATTCTAAAATGTCTTTTAATTCTAATTGTTTTATGGTTTTATTTATCCAAATTAATCTTTCTTTTAATTGTTCTCTTCCTTTTCTAAGCTGGTTTTTATAATTAATTTCTTCATATAGCCAACTTTGTTTTTCCCTAACTCTTTGAATATATTCTACCATTTCTTAATGTGTATAATATCCATCTGAATAATTATCTAGGTAGTAATAGTGATTGTCATCACTTAAGTATACTTCTCCTAACTTATCTTCTATCTGATTTATATCTAACTCTTCATCTTCAATGTTAAATATTTTTTCCCATATTATTTTTTTTACGTCTATAATTTCTATATCTCTAAGTATGTATAAAAATAGTACTTTAAATTTATCTGTCATTTAGGTAGGTTAATTAAATGCTTTTTCATAATATTCTTTAGTTTTTTTGTTTTAATCTTATTAATTCCTCTATATTTTCATTAAGGTATTCTATATATTTTATATCTTTGGTTCTCATATATTCTTCTAAATTTGTTTTTATTAATTTTTCTATTAATTGTATATTTTTTATATCCATTTTCTAATATTCTAAATATACGTAATTTATTATGGTTGATGTGTAGGTTTGGTATGTAAGTATTTATTAGAGTAGTTAGGTAGGTGAGGTATGTAATTTATTTTAGTCATAAAATATTTATCAAATATTTTTTCCAATATGATTTTTCTTATATCTACAATTTCTATATCCTTAAGTACATACAAAACAAGTATTTTAAATTTATTTACTATTTCGTCAGATAAATAAGTATTCATTTTTCATATGATGTTTTTTCAAAATATTTCCTTCAATCATACTCATAACAAAATATGATCATTTTAGATTACTATATACTAGATTATTCTTAAATAACATGTTCTTCGGTCACTATTAGCATGGTAATCTGGATACTTTTTCCTTAAACAACGCCTCTACTCTGGCTACTCCCCTATCACGGCTTTCTTGCCTCACCGGTTTCGCCTTTAGGATGACATAGTTCTTAGGAATTTTTCTCCTTTTCCACTTTGCTAATAAACTTCTTAACATGCTATTTTTCGAATAATTCTACTATAAAGTAACTAACATGAACTTATTTTATCATATCATGATTGTCAGGAATTTATGAATTTAGCTATTCATAACCATAAATAAATATACCTGTTCTGGTAGGTTTGATAATTCTGGGCTTTGTTTATCCATAGCTTTTTCTTAAAAATATATCTGGTATTTTATTAAATATTCAAAAGTTTTTTGTTTACAAAGGAGGAGGCTTTTTGCTTCAACACATAAAGACTTACCTTCTAACTGAACAAAATGCTCTCTATTTATAATCCTAAGAAAGATAAAGAAAATGTGTATCCTATTTCTATACTGTTCCTACTTTGCACATATCCTATCTATTTTACAAGAAAGTCTTTACATTCTGAGAAGAAAAGACTTAAAGCTAACAAAAACTTAAAAAAGTCAAAAAGGCTATTAAATGAAAAGAAAAGTCAAAAAGGCTACAAAACTTTACAATAATTTACGTAAGAAGTTTATCTTTTCCTTCATATGTAATTTTCCTATTTTTAATGCTTTGTCTTTTTCTATGCTCCGTCACTGTCTTCTTTTTATCTTCTAACTGGCGTTCTTATCTTCTTGGTTGATGATTTTTTATTCTAGCTGAACTTTCGGGATAATATTATCTTCTCCATTACATCTCGAACATTGATGGTCTGGATATTTGTGTCCAATTATCTTGCAATATCTTATTAATAATTCTTCTGAAATAAATCCTTTCTTAATTGCTCTTGCAGTAGATTATTTTTCTGGGTTAAGTAACGTCATTATCCATTGTTTAACATCTTCCATATCTGTTTGTCGTAGCTCTCTTGAATTTGAATAAATCATTTGATGGTCTCTTGAATAATAGCTCCATATTGGGTTTCCATTGATGTAATTATTTTCTAATTCTTGAATAATTGTAGCTAATCCAATAAGTCATTTATTTGCATAAAAATCAGGTATCTTGATTTTGGGTATCTCTGGCTACTGTACAATATCTTTCGGTATAATCATATCTCTTGTTAATCCTATTTTTACAACTTGTATAACTGATTTGATCTCGTCGTATAATATCTTTGCTGGTGCATTATAAAACTTTATATAAAATAGATTTTCTTTGGTTACTCTTTTATAGGTGGTGAATACTTTATGTAATTCTTCTATAGCTGTTAGTTCTTCTCCATCTTGGGTATATACAGTATTTAATAGTCCATAGTCGAAACATGTTTTTATTAAGCTTAGATTGGTTTTGGGTAGTGCGATTAGCTTGTTGTAACCTTGCAATTTTTGGGTTATATAGTTTGTGTTTGGTTCTTAGATATTTGTAGCTCTGGAGTTAAGGTTTAGAAAAGTTTGTACTTTGTAGACATTTTCTATATATCCTCGGGCTATATGGTTATAACCTTTTTTTATCTTTGTTCAAACTATCTCGATATGTGGTAATTTGTGGGGGTATGTACAAGGGGTCTTCTTGTATTTTTGGTATAAATGGTTTTTCAAATATCTTATTCATGTTCATGTTCTGATATCTTTGTCCACTAACTCCTTTGCTTGTACCTGCAATTGTAGATTGATAAACGTTATGGGTTTTATGGAGTATCCCAACGTCTCCTTTTAGCTCTGAAATTTTAATATCTTCCGATAGACATAGCTCTGTGCACTGCTGAGTTAGCTAATTTGAAACTTTAGACTTCAGTTTAACTTCATTAGTCTTTAGCTTTTCTATTTCACTACCCACACTGTCCACTTTCATTGAAAGCATAGTTAGGGTTTTGAGTATCTTTTCTAAAGCATCATCTTCTATTATATCAGTCTGTGTAGCTTTGTCTTGATATGTAAACTGCAATAACATTTTTTTCAGTACTAATTACTTCAATTGTAAATGTAAAATTTAATATGTTTAATACTATTCTCCGAATCTCTTTCGTTATAACTGAATTTTGTATTTTCTTTGTTAACCACCATCGAACCTGGGTATTATCTGTTCTCACAATAAATTTGTTATATACAATATATGGTTCAAATGCTAATAAAAATTTATATAACGAACAAAATTCTTTTCTATTTATTTCTCATTTTATTTCTGTTTCATTAAACGTACCTGAGTAGTATCTGCAATGATGTTCTAATTTTTCATTTTCGTACCTATATTTAAGTACTCCTCCATAACTATATTCACTTGCATCTGCTTCTACTATATATATAAATTCTTTATCTTCGTCTGGGAATTGTAATTTTGAAAATTCTTTACAAAGTATTTTTATTTTCTGGACTTGTTTTTTATCTTT
>NW_025869613.1:0-2624 GCF_002878395.1 Capsicum annuum
AGCTTTGTGTAAGGATTGTAAGATCCTTCTGAGTGAGAATCTTTTGATCCAACATAGACTTTTAGTGATGGACTTAGTTATGAAGAAGGTTAATAAGAGAAGGGGTAGGGAGGGTCGATTTAGAGTAAGGTGGGGCGACCGACCTCAGCTACTGCTTTGGAGATAGGGGCGAAGTTGGAGGGGATGGGGGCTTGGGAGTGTAGGAGGGATATGGATAGTATGTAGGATACGGCTATGAGTTGCATCAAAGATACAACTAAAGAAGTCTTGGGTGCCTCGAGGGGCTGGTCTGGCCGGCATTGGGGGGATTGGTGATGGAATAAAGAAGTTAAGAAGAAAATGTAGTCGAAGAAGGTGGCTTAAGTAAATTTGGTGTTGAGTAAGGATGATGAGAAGAGACGAGTAAGCAGGGAGGAGTACAAGTGAGCTAGAAAAGAGGTTAAGTTAGAGGTCACCGCTACTAAGACAGCAATGTTTGAGAGATTGTATGAGGGACTTGAGGAGAAGGGCAGGGAGAATAGGCTGTTTAGGCTTGCAAAATCCAGAGAGCGTAAGGGTCGGGATATGGACTAGGTTAAGTGCATTAAGGGGAGGATGATAGAGTTTTGGTAGATGATATTCATATTAAGAAAAGATGGCAGTCGTATTTCCATAAGCTCATGAATGATGAGGGGGGACAGAGGCATTGTATTAGGGGAGTGGGGGCATACTGAAAAATTTTATGATTTAGGTTTTTGTCGGCGTTTTAAGGTGGAAGAGGTTAAGAAGGATATTTGCAAGGTGCAAAGAGGCAAGGCGATGGGGCTCGATGAGATTCCAGTATATTTTTAGAAGTTTGCTAGCGGGACGGGGTTGAGGTGGTTGACCGACTTATTCAACAACATTTTTAAGTATGCTAAGATGCTCGAGGCGTGGTGATGGAGCACGATGATTTCTCCTTATAAGAACAAGGGTGATATTCAGAGTTGCAACAACTACAGAGGTATTAAGTTTTTGAGTCACACGATGAAGATTTGGGAGCGGGTGATGAAGAAGAGGTTAAGAAGGATAGTGTTTATTTTAGAGAATCAGTTTAGTTTTATGCCTGGTCGCTCAACGACTGAGGCAATTCACCTAGTGCGAAGACTGGTTGAGCAGTATAAAGAGAGGAAGAGGGATCTTTACATGGTGTTTATTGACTTGAAAAAGGCGTATGACAAAGTCCCTAGGGAGGTTCTTTAGAGATGCTTGGAAGTGAGGGGGTCCCTATGGCGTACATTCATTCGATTAGGGACATGTATGAGGGGGCGAAGACTCTGGTAAGGACTGTGGGAGGGGGTTCTGACCATATTTTGGTCCTAACTGGATTGCACCAGGGATCGACTTTTAGTTTATATTTATTCGTCGTGGTTATAGATATGTTGACAAGGATTATTCAAGGTGAGGTGCCATGGTATATGCTTTTTGTGGATAATGTAGTCTTGATTGATGAGTCGCGTTGAGGTGTTAATGATAAGTTGGAGGTTTGGAGACAAACCCTGGAAACTAAAGGTTTCAGGTTGAGTAGGTCAAAGATTGAGTACTTGAAGTGTAAGTTTAGTGACACAAGGCAAGAGGAGAAGGTGGTAGTGAAGTTGGAGTCTCAGGTGGTGTGTAAGAGAGATAGTTTTAAGTACCTTGGGTCTATGATTCAGGGAAATGGACAGATTGATAAGGATGTCTCTCACCGTGTTGGGGCAGGTTGGTTGAAATGATGTCTTGCCTCGGGAATCCTTTGCGATAAGAAGGTACCTCTCAAGTTTAAAGGCAAATTCTACAGAGTTGTATCCGTCCAGCTATGTTGTATGGCGCGGAGTGCTGGACGGTTAAGAACTCCCATGTCTAGAAGTTGAAGGTGGCAGAAATGAGGATGTTATGTTGGATGTGCGGCATCATGAGGGCTGACAGGGTTAGGAATGAGGCTATTCGTGATAAGGTGAGAATGGCGTCGGTGGAGGATAAAATTTATAAAGGGAGGTTGAGATAGTTTGGGCATGTGATGAGAAGGGGCACAGATGCTCCAGTTCGTAGGTCTGAGAGGTTGGCCTTGGATGGTTTCAAGTGGGGTAGGGGTAGATCAAAAAAATACTGAACAGAAGTAATTAGACATGACATGGAGCAATTACGACTCCCTAAGGACATGATCCTTGATAGGAAGGTTTAGAGGAAGAGTATTAGGGTAGAGGGCTAAGAGATGTGGTTAAGTCATAGGCAGGAGTTAGGAAAGTTTCGTATAGCTTGGTTGGTAGGGCTAGGGTTGGGGGGAGAGGGTGTCTTTTGTTGGTTCATGTACTTATTTGAGGTTGTTATATCGTTGTTATTTTATCATGTTGTATGCTTGCAATATTTGAATGCGGTCTCGGTCCTTTTCTTAAGGTGGGATTTATCAAAAACAACCTCTCTACTTCTTCGGATGTAGTGGTATGGACTGCGTACATTCTACCCTCCCCAGACCCCATTATGTGGGAATATACTGGGTTTGTTGTTGTTGTTGAATGAATATTAATTAATGAATTTTGAAAACCACCACGTCTACGTACACAATACATCTATAGAAATTATCTCATCTCTTTCTTCAGTTGTAGTTTATTTTATTCAACTCTCAT
>NW_025869614.1:0-3432 GCF_002878395.1 Capsicum annuum
CTTGGGATTATGTCTACCTAAAGGTAAAAGTATGTTGGTTGATGATGTTTTGACATGAAATTTAGTTGTTAAATAGGATAGGCTAGGTCGAAGGTCATTATGGTCAATCTTTCGATAAAACCATAGTGATTTCACCTAGTGGCTCTTTCAAGCACCTAACAAGTGTGAAATACGTAGACACCCAAAACCTCAATCAAGAATCCCTATTTCTAGGATGATACTTATGACATGATTTACACTCTTAACAGACTTATTTCTAAGATTGCAAAAGGTAGTAGACCATTGGCTCAATTGTACACCATTTCATTGTCCCTCTATAACCCTTTTTTCAAGGATGTTATGGGTTACATAATGTTTACCTTCATACCTTTTTCAAGGATGATAAAGGTTTTATAGAGTTTAGAGTTTTCACCCATCAAACCCATTTGGAGATTTGGGGTTTCACCTATCGAATTCCAACCAATAAGCTCAAGCAATAGTGAAATCCTTAGTCAACAACCAATAATCTTGCAAACACAACAATACCCATATACAAATTACACTCTAGTTAACCATAATCATAAGACTTAATTATCTAGCTACTCATGAATAAAGTAAAGAGAGATATACCATAAGGATTCTCCTACAAATTAATTCTTCACAAAAAGTCTAAGAAATTTAGCCTTCAAAGTTGATTACACACTTTCCCAAGATGAGGGTTTCAAGTCTTGAATTCCCAAAATATCCTATGAGCTAAGCTATTCTAAAGAAGAAAGGATTTTAGCTTAAATATGGCTTGGCATGCGTCCAAGTGATTTTATAAATATGCCCCTGGGCATATTCCCACTTAACCGCAATCGTGCACGGTTGTCCGCGACCGCAACCACGTGACTGCGATTATGTGCTGTGACCATTTTGCTCTAACCATTTTGACTGACCACGACCGCAGATAGAGGACCACAGTCATAGAAACTAAGGCTGATGTAGTCCAGGTCTTCAGTTGCACTTTTTTTTGCTCCCTTTTTATCATTTGCAGCTCCAATACACATCTTTTGGTCTCCTCAACTTAATGCCTGCAAAGAGTGGATATTAGTGCATATATCCATAGATTTTGTCTTAGTTAATCATTCAATGATCAAGCAATGCTACCACTTACTATGAGACAAATTCATACGTATGCCCTCTTTCTATCACTCAATGATCAAGAAGATTTAAACTAGATTGCTATAACAAAAAGCTTTTTACACATGGGCAAATAGGATTTTAACAACTCCCTTCATTATAAAATTAAATAGTGAATGATGCAATAGACTACAGGGAACAACTATGTAACAATTACTAATACCTTAAGAATGACTCACATGTTGACTACAATCATTCTATACATCCACTTGTTTTATTGTGCAGAAGATAAAAAAATCATCCACCTCAACTAGTTCACATGCCTCCTCACAATAAAGGAGAAATTCACACACCTAACTACCAATCATGCAACAAGGAATTTTATGTGTAACCCCACACTCTCTCAAAAGGAAATTTCTATGTTAACAAGTATCATGCCATAGACTTGCCCCTATTTTCAACCACCACTGCAATGACCACACTTGGTTGGGAATCAGAAAAAGGGCTTTTCGAGCTTATAATGTAGGTTTAGGGTTAGGGTGGAATATCATTTCGGAAAACAAGGCTACACCCTCCTTGAACTTCTACATCATACTCTTTTTATGTATCACTTATTGGGCCACTTCTTTTCACTTTACTATTTTAACAACCTTTGCTTTTTATTGGTTATCCCACTTTCCTCTTTTTGCCTTCTTCTATAAATATTTGCACATAGAAAAAGACTTTCTTTCCTTTATGGCATCTTTTGTTTATTCACATCCAAAAAGCTTTACTTTCTTAAGAGTGTCAGAACCTTCTCAAGACTTTGTGGCTCAACTATACTTCTTTTTCTTTCTACCACCCCCAACATAAGATTTTAGCCTTAATTTGTATTTTTAAGCTCAAGGGGGATGGGGTTCAAGAGTGGATGAATAGAAGGGTCATGGCTTGTAATGCATCTTCCAAAGAAAAGTCCAAAGGCTCGAAGAGGGTGACTAGGGGTACTTCTTATGTATTGGTAGGCTCTTTAGGATAAAGTGGACTTCCAAAATCACAAGATGGCCTATGATTATTTTACCAACCAATCACAGTCAAAAATTAGCTTTGAAAGACTAAAGGGGTAAGTTCAAGAGAGTGCAAGTACACATAAGATGGAGACAATTAACCTCACACATATGGCATATGAATATTATAAAGGGGATTCAATTATTTTACTCACTCGAGACAAAGATGGAGTATTCAATATTTTTCTGAAGTCAACTTTCGGATTCATACAAAGAGCAAAAAATTTCATCACAAGGTTGCCCACATCCATGCCTTTAAATTTTTCAAACTTTTCAGATGAGGGGCGAGGGGGGTGTTTTCTTTTACATCTACACCACTTATAATTTGCTAATCATGGAAACCATAAAACCTATCATCTCTCATTGAAGTTCAAAGTATGGGCTACCCACCATATGGTTACTTAGACTTCACCAATAGATCTTAATGCGACCCTAAATTCTCAATGCTACAAGTACTCAGACTTCTCTTACATTTTATAGCCTTGATTCTATGGGTACTTAGACTTCGCCTGCACCTATGGTTAGGAGCCTAATTATGAAGGTGAAGCCAGTCAAGTAAAATTTAGACTAAAATAGCAAACTACAAACAAAATAATTAATCCATTCAAATATAAGCACTATCAGAGTGCCCAAAATTACAACCCAAATAAAATCACGCTAAGAAGTTTTCAAAAGAATAGAAAAGTGTGCAACAATATCACAAATAGAAGCCCAACTGAACTGAATAAGGAAGCAATACTCCCAACTTAAAAAAGTGAAAGTGCCCCTGCTGCATCAACAATTAATGCTAACAAAGAGATAAGGGTGCTCCATGAAACTTCATCAAAGACCACTATCATTTTCATACTTTACACCATCAACATTTATCTTAAGATTAGACCACTCTTGTATGCAAAAACTTGAGCTAGAGTGTGAGGAAATTAAGGAGGTAGTCTATGAAGCAACTAGCTTCTGTGTCTATGATTACAGCAGACTAACTATGATCGTGGATATGCGGGTAACTACGATCACGCATAAGGACTATAGTTGCAATAATCAAGGGCATGTCTGCTTTCTTATTTTATCCATTGTCCAGGTTTTCTGCACACATGGTGCTCATTAATCCTTTGATTGGCTTCCACCTCAAATTATGCACACTTCTTCCTTTCTAAGCTTATGCAAAGAATTCCATAGCATCACACATGCATGTGTTATTCATATGCAAAAACTAGCATCAATACTATAAAAAAATATGATAAATAGCATTTGTGGGATGCCTCCCACATAACGCCTTAGTTATTATCATGGC
>NW_025869615.1:0-1176 GCF_002878395.1 Capsicum annuum
CATCAAAGGACAGTCCAGGAGTTCTTTTGAAATCGCGCAACCCCCAATTAAAATTTCAGTTAATAGGAATTCACACTAATTGGGCATGATGGCATAGATGATTAGACAAACACAGAACACAAAAGGTCTTAACAAAAATCAAACTAAACAAATTTCAAATCACAAAATCTATCAAATTAATAAGTAAATGAAGTTTTTGAGTCTAAAAATGAAATATGAGATTAAACCTAGGATGGGTTTCTCAAGAACCCATTGATTTTTTTGCGAAGAAGGGTTGCATGGTTGGGCAGATTCACTGGCGGAGCCGGCTGGAGTGGCTGGTGGCTTGTGTGTGCTGGTCGACGACCGTTGTTGGGGTCTTATTGGCTGATGGTGGCTGGAGAAATATGGGATGGCGTCGATTTGGTTGTTGGTAGCGTGACAGCGCTTGGTTGGCAGGAGAACAAAAAGATGGCGACCGCTCATCATTGATGAAAGCAGTGAAGATGTTGGATTTTGAAGGTGAAGGAGATGGCGGTGCAACGGGGCTAGTTCGGTGAAGGCTGACTCGCTGGTGGTAGTGGTTTTTTATAAAGAAGGGAGAGAGAGTGGCTTTTGTTTAAGAGAATAAGATTAGGGTTAGGGTAATGTTTATTTTAAAAAGAAAGGAAAGAGAAACGTGATCTTAGCCGTTAGATCAAATTGAATAACGTCTAAGATCTAACTATTAAGAAATTGACCAAAATTGAACGAAAAATTTAAATTGAGTCTAATTAGACACAATTTGGCTAGAATTGTAATAAATTGGGTAAAATTAAGCTAAAATTATTATAAATTGGATAGAAAAGGTTAGAATTTAAATGAATAGGGAACTTGAATTGAATTAGGCTACTATGTAATAATAACGAGAACAAACTAATAAGGCGAATGTGAAATTAATGTTACATAAAATTATTATACAAAATTATCGATAATAATAATAATAATATTAATAGATAATGTATTTATAAATTGTTTACGCACATTTATGTGAAAAAAATAATTTAACAAATATTAATAAAATTATGTAAAATGTCGTATTTGAATTAATAAATTGTAAAAATAATACTAAAAAGTAATAAAATAATTTGTACATTTTTTAAATCATGAATGTAGCTTGTCAAAAATTATTTGATACCAAAATAATGCGCAAAAAAT
>NW_025869616.1:0-9030 GCF_002878395.1 Capsicum annuum
TGATAATTTATAATAGATGAGAAATCTGATGCAACATGTTGAATATTATTTTTTACAATTTCAATTGAGTTCAAATGTTAGACTCCTAAATTGATTAATCTAGGACCAGGGGTGGGTTTTCACAGGGTCACCTCCTAGAGTACTCGATCAACTACAACTTCAATTATTTTTATATGATTTTGAAAATTACACATATTTTATGATTTTAAAAATAATTACGATCATTTCGTACCAAATTAACATTTTTAAAACTACTTGTCATTCTTTTTCAAAATACAAATCAACCCATACAATACGTTTCATCATTTTAAATCTTGAGGGCTGGCTCTTTCTCTCTCATTCTCACTCAACAATATAGTATAGACAACAACTACTCAACAAATTTGCTCAACCCTCCACAACAGATCACTTTTTTTCTCATTTTCGACCATATAGGTGTTATTTTCGATATCATTCTTGCTTGTGCCAGTCATTTTCTTTGTCTTCATAGGCAACAGAGTTGGAGAAGAGCTCTATATTTATTTATTTATTCTAAAAAATAAGGTCTTTTAAGTTAATGATGAAAAATAAAACTTTTAGTTGTATTATCTTCGAGAATGGGTTTACAATTTTGAGTTTTGATGGTAAAATCGTAGAAAGAACTTGAGAAATCCCTAGTTTTTATGACAGTATTCCGTTGACTTTCGTGGTATAGTTTGATGGTGGTGGTGGTGGTGGTGGTGGTGTTTGTGGTCGTCGTGGTGGCACCGGTGGTGGCATTGATTGGTGGTGTTTATGGTGGTGTCAGTATTCGTGGTGTTTGTTTGTTTGTTGGCATTGGTTGGTGGTGTTTGTGGTGGTGGATGTTGGTGTATCGGTATTCGTGGTATTTGTAATATATTTTTTAAAATTTATGCATACATCAACTGTAATGTAATTTTTATTTTTCTATGTCTGTAGGTAAAACATGTCTCCCAAAAGAAAAGAAAGTGAAAGTGGATCAATGTCTGACCACTCAAAAAAAAGGCTACAGTACAGAGGGATTTGGAGGAGATTCCTGAACAATCTCAGTCAGGAAAAGTGAAGCTGAGGAGAGATGTAAAAACAACGTTGAGAGAGGTGGACAAGGATTCATAGATGGTGATGAATAAAATGAAAGTGAGAAAAAGGAGGAATTGGAGAGTCAGAAAGAGAAAGAGGACCACATTATACGGCTTTCCTTGGGCTTTCATGGTAAAATTAATCACTAATTTTACTTATCCATTAATTTATATTGAATATAGTTATTATGATTTTTTTTGCTTGCTTCCTATTTATACTTTTTAGGCTTGGGCATTTAAAGTCATTCCTCCCCTCCGAAAGTAGTTAATGGATTACCCGGATGAGGTTTCTCATCCAAGGATGTTTAGGTGGTTGGCTACAAAGAGCAACACCAATATTAAGGAGAATGATCTGTTTAACCCTCCGAATGATGCAGTACATCTTCTTCAAGTAAAATAATTCTACTCAAAGATAAGAAATTTATTGAACAGATGTTATGTCTGGTGCATGAGATGTTATATATGATACACCATATGGGACATCTGTTGCGATGGGGTATATATTGCATTAGATTACCCATCTGTGGCTTTAGTTCTCTTAACCCGACTCCTAAAAGATTAACCATCTGCTGCAAATTATGCAATAGATATTTAATTTGATAACATCTCGTTTATTTGTTGCGACGTATAGATCATCTGTTGCATAACAGATTACCCGTCTTGTGCAGTTGTTGCAATAGATGGTTGATATTTTGCATTATATTATCCATGTGTTGCTCTGTTTCTCTGAACCAGACTCGAACGGATTTTAACCATATACTGCAAACTATGCAACAAATGGGTCTTTTTTTTTAAATGTAGCCCAAATGTGAAAATTATTATATTATATGATTTAAATGCATCTGTCTTTTTTTTATTTTTTATAGGTTGTGCATCCATGGATTGTTCCTACTGAGGAGGAGCTGGTGATGACTTATTATATTCCTCTTGGTCATGTTAATACTATTTCAGACCCAACAATGGAGTTAATAAAGAAGGAATTGACTGGAGCAATAGCCATAAGAAGAGCAGTTAGGCAAGGTCAGCCTAATGTTGAGGCTCTTCATGACCAACCTTTTACTAAGGCAGATCTGGGTGCTTCTTCTGGTGGAGTTGTTGATGTTGGTGGCAGGCATACTGATGTTGCTACCAAAGAATAAATATGTTTGAAAACACCTTTTTTCACCCTTACACAGGTCTCTCTCACCCCTCTTCACCCTCGTGTTCTCGTTGCGAATGCGATGAGTGCAAGGACAGACAGGATAAACTCTTTAAAAAATTAGAGATTATCTCTAAAGCTATCAATGAATTCAAATCCAAGAGGTATGTCATACCATCCAAGAATGTGAGGGAGCCATACACTCCTACAACATTGGTTAGGAGAAAGAAAAGAGCAATTAGAGACGTACTCTCCTCTCAAAAATCAAAAGAAATTACAATTCCTCCCTCTCCAAAAGCTATTGAAGTTTAGGGGCCAGTCAAGAAGGTGGACATATACGTGGAACTTGGCACCGAAGAGAAGAGGGATCTGCGACAGGATAAGAATGCCAAGCCAGGCGCACCAGATTACCCCAGGCCTCCCTTTTCCCCCCAAGACTTCCAGACTATGACTGATATGTGTATGCTGTACGAGGACAAGGAAAGTTTACTTTTCCTAACCTAGACCTTCTAATCTACCCCATGAAGAAGAAGCTATGCAACAGATTTCACATCTGTTGCAACAGCTGGGAATACTGGTACAACTGGTTGTAGTTCTGTTGTAACTTATTATCTATCTAGAATAAGTTGCGTTGGATTATTGATTCAGAAAACCCTATGCAACAGATGGACCATCCATTGCATCTTTAAAATTACTAACGTATTTAAAAATTGACTTCTTTAAAAATTGACTTCTTATCTCACAGCATGTTGACATAATTCTCTACCTCATGAGGAAAAGGCAATTAACGTATAGAGAAGCTTATGACGCTTCCGATAGGATAATGGACCTCAACTTCTGCAAGAAGCTCAAGGATAGATACGATCAACTCAATGGAGAAGCGTCAGCCCTTGGCGTGGGACTTGATTTTGTAGTTCCTACGTTGGTCTTGGATGAAGAAGAAACGTTAAGATATGTTAGAGAGGACAGACCAAATCCACACGGCAAGAGCTGGACCGAGTCAAAAAAGATTCTTGCAGTCATTAACGTGAACGGCATGCATTATCGGGTTGTTGAGATACTACTCAAAGAGGGAAAGATCAATGTTTATGACTCCAATGTACCTCTTATCGACGATTTTGATCTTTTTCTCCTCGTGGAGCCACTGATGGTGCTGTTGCTCATCTTGTTGAGGAAGAGTAAACTGATGAATCATTTGTCAAAGGAAGTGTTGATGAAGAAATCATGGGAATTTGAAGGTCGAAATAGGGGAATGATCCTTCCAAAAGATGATGCCGCTAAAGCGAGAGGCTCGCACACTCTTGCACACATTGAATGTTTGCTGACCGGCACAGAAATGGCCGAGCCAACGACTTTTCTGTGCGACAACGCTGTGGCAAACCTGCAAGAGGTCTGGGTTTATGGGGTACTAATTGGATGCTTGAAGCCTGTGTATATAGAAAAGCCTGTGAAATAGAAATTTTTAATTTCAAGTCACCCTTCACTTTATTACATGTAAATGTAGTGGCAATAATTTTTTTTTTGATGAAAGTTGAGTTTCTTATAATGCAATAGACTAGATTGTCAATCTATTGCAACAGTGGGAAGACCTGTTTGAAAAATCTAATAATGTAATAATCTAAGTCTAATCTATTGCAACAGTGGGAAGACTTGTTTGATAATTTCTATGAATAATCTAATAATCTAAGTCTAATCTATTGCAACAGTGGGAAGATCTGTTTGATAATTTCCACAGATGACCTAAATTTTACAACATATGCCTAAATCTTTTTGATATTTTCCAACAGTTACGTTTGAATATCCATGTGCTCGTCGACAATAAACCAGTAGCAAATACACACACCACCATGAAAATTTCAGCAATTAGGCTTCAATATCCATGTGCCCAACAACACCAAACCAGTAGCAATAACAGCAACAATGTAGTATCTTCTTGCTCGATTTTGTTTCTTTTCAGAAGTCTTGACTTTGTTCAACAAACCCCAGATTACACGATTTGCTTGTGAAGGTTGTCTCTCTTCATACCTATTAAAGTAATCACATCCACCCAATTTCTATAAAAAAAAGAGAACACAATTACAAAACAATTACAAGTCAATAATTAATCAATTAATTAAATAAAAAATATTACCTTTAAAATCTTACAAGTAAAAACCTACGATCCGGATTTTGTTGAGTTCAAGAAGTCTTTAACAAAGCTTTATGACCGCACTTACAGTATCGAAAATCTTTATCACAAAAAACATAGGAAGATGCGCTCGACATTGTCCAGGTTAGTTGGAATAAATGAAAGTATAATTTGAAGAATTTGGATAGATAAAAGAAGATGACGATGAAAAAAAAGATTTGGGAATTTAGGGATAAATTTTAGGAGGAAGATGAATATATAACACAATGGGGGGGGGGAATGACCGTTGGGGGCCAAGTGACGGCAAGTCAGCGAAATGTGCCAAGATTGACACTAACACATTTGATGCCTATTTTATTTTACGTCTTTAAAATGAACATTTCTACTTGATGCCTATTTTATTTTAGGTGTTTGAACTGAAGACTGTCGATGGGTTGCGCCTTTTTTATTTTAGTTCACTTTAACCTTTTTAAACATAGTGGTAATTTTTTATGTCCAACAAAAGTTGAATTTTTATAATGCAATAGATTCTCCATCCGTTGTAACAGTTATCCTACCTGTTCTGACATATAGTTTATCTGTTGCAATAGGTTGGTCATCTGTTGCATTATCTCAATGTTTTTATCTAAAGTCCATCTGTTGTAACAGTGGGAAGACATGTTTGATAAATTCCAACAGATAACCTACCTGTTGCAACATATGTATAAATCTGTTTGATTATTCTAATAGATGTGTCGTCTGTTGCAACAGATAAAGTCTATCAGTGTTCTTTTTTTCAATAGATGTTTCATTTGTTGCATTATCTTGATGTTTTTATCTAAAGTCCATCTGTTGCAATAGTGGAAAGACCTGTTTGATAAATTCCAATAGATCACCTACCTGTTGCAACATATGTTTAAATCTGTTTGAATTTTTGAATAGATGTGTCGTCTGTTGCAACAGATACATTATCTATTGCAATATTTGAATCTAGTATTCCTTTTCAATTAATAAGTTCAAATCTAAGGAATAAATAAAATTCGTAGACAAAATAAAATAAATCAAAGCCTTCATAAATTAATTGAAATAAGTCAACGAATAAATGAAATATAAAAAATTGTTATGGGTACAGATCTCAACAAATACATATACTGCCAAGGATTTCTTTAAAAGGCTCAAGCTATAAAGATCTACTCAGTATGGACAAGTTGTTCTTCATCTGGTGCTATGGAATTCGGCTTTGCTCGTCGTGGATCTTCATTTTCCCTTGCATACGATTTCTGCGCTTTCTGCTCTCCGTATTTCCATAAAAAGACTAGCATATTGTCAATGCTATTCAGCAGTAGCTTATTCTACATCCATCTAAAAAGCCAAAATTGGTCAACGCTAATCACAGAGGTACAACAAAACGAAAAAGGATAACTCATCTCTTCTAGCAAATCAAATAGGTCTTCCTCCCATTTTAAATTATCCCAAACATATTATATTTCTGTTGTAATAATGAATCAACTGTTGGGACAAATTTCTACATGAGGAAGACCCTGTGTGATAATTTCCAATGGATGAACCATCCGTTGCAACATATAAATAATCTGTTGCAGCAGATAGGTCTTCTGTTGGTACAAATAAAAGTTGTACGAAGAGATGTTTGATTTGCTAAAATAGATGAGACATATGTTGCACCAGATAAAGTATCTGGTGCAACAGGTTAGTCAACTGTTTCAACAGATGTATATATCTGTTTGATAATTTTTAGCAGATGTGTCATCTGTTGAAACAGATATGTTTCTGTTTGTTTTGTCGGTTGGAAGACATATAATATATTCACCTTCTTCAGATCGTGCTACACTCCTTTTGACATTGTACGTTGCTCAGTGCAACACGCAGACAGAGGAGTTGCAATTTCGCTTTTTTGGATGCCTGATAATGCATTGGAAATCACTCTCCTTCTCCTCTTAGCCCTAATCTCTAATGAAGCGGATGAAAATAAAATCCTCTTTGATGGAGTGAGACCCCTCTTAGCTATCAATTCCTTTACAGAAGCAGTTAATGCATTAATAGCATTAATCACTACATCATGTTTCTCCCTGCAGTCTTGACATTTGCATGCAGAACATTCGCTGGGAGAGGCAAAATCTGTATAACCAGTATGATCATAATCATAATGTTTTGCTTTAAATACTGTAAGAGGAGCATCATTAGCACCAACAGCAGCACCACTACCACCACTAACAGCTCCATCAACAACAACAAGCCCACCCTCCAAAATTGTTTTTCTTGTAATAGTTGTTGCTCCAAACAATTACATTTTTATTCTGTCGATGACCTTAGGGTCCGATAAAGTTTGCACAAATCGTAAAGTAAGAAAAAATGGCATCTTCAACTCTCGATTGGTTGGAACTAGCGATGGATGCACATTCTAACATAAATCATTACATATATTAGAATGATGATTATATCATTCAAAAAAAAATATTAATTAAAAGAAAAAATTAATTATAATTATACTTACTGCATCCTTCGAGGGGTTGAAGAGATCAAGAATTTTTACATTTTTATGAGTTTTGGCCGATAACTATCTCAAGATTCTTAGACAGGAAACTCCTTCCTGGTAGTTCACTTGTTGTCTCAAATAAGGAATGGGTTTAAACGCCCTAGCCTATAAACTAATGCCAATAAATCAAAACTATTATTAAGAGAAAAAAATGAATGATATCATAATAGAAGAAAGAAACATTTACCATGAAAGCCCATGGGAAGCCATATAAGTTGACTGTCTTTGGCGCTAACAGAGTCAACAAATATTTGACAGTCATTTTGAAGATTTCATACCCCCATGGATAGTTGTTAAACGCCTCAAGATCCTCGAAGAGCTTTATTAAATCGAGGCTTATGTTGTTGTTAACGTCTCTCGCCCAAAGAATATTATGTACAAACCAAACCAAGCATAATGACTGTTTGTGCTTCTTTGAAAGTCCTTTACCTTTCAACGCTTTTATCAAATTTTTATTTTTGAAGCTTAGACCAACAATGGACACTAGGTCATCACGATCACACGACTTGCCTTTGCCTTTTTTGGGTGTGCAGGGTAGTTTTTTTTGGGTTAGAATAGGTATAAGTTAAGAAGGAGGATAACATTTTAGTCCAGTAACTATGGCAAAATCCTTCCAAACAAAACAAACAGGCATGTCACAGTAATTTATCCACACCTCATCCATCTTATTTTTGTTTTCATACATAAACCTACACTTGAAAAGTTCATATACCATTTTCATTTGAAAATGAGCATTGTTGTCCTCAGGCAAATCAAGATATTTCTCAAAGCACTTGTCCCTAAAATAATCATTTAATTTTTGTTCTCAAAGTATTTTTCTAAAGGCGTCGAAAGATTTTTCCATGGCTGACTTAATCATAAAATCACAGGTTAAATCTGCGGCACCATCGCACTGCATTCTCACAGGATAACGATCAATGCTGAAGGTTTTGACTAGCTCTTTGATGAAAGGGCTATTAGCATCTGCATCATCTATTTTGAAACATTTCTCCTCCCCGTATTCATCATATTCTGCTCCCGATTGAGATAACACTTGTAAAGCAAACTCATAGAGTGGTGGATGTAGCCTAGCTGCTTCACTTGTTCCTTTACTTGGACTTGATTCAGTTTCTGTTCTTTTGGGAATCATATTATCTAAAATTAACAGGAACATAAAATAATATATTATTATTGATTAATGCATCATTAAAAAAGAATAACAGTAAATCAAACAAGCAAAACAGTAAAATAACAGCTGCAATAGATCACCAATCTGTTACACCAGGTAGTATATCTATTGCAGCATATAACTAAACTATTGCAGCGGATGAGTAATCTGTTGCAACAAAACATACCACTCATCTTTTAAGACAGATGAATGGTTTGTTCAACAGATCATACAATTGTTGTGACATCATCTGTTGCAACATATGAGTGATCTGTTGGAACAGTTAAATAATCCATAGCAATGGCTGAGTAACCTGTTGCAACAATACAAAATATATCACTCATCTATTGAAAAAGATGAATGGTTTGTGAACCAGGTCCCACATCTGTTGCAACACATGAGTGATCTGTTGGAACAGTTATCAACGGTTAATATTGTTTAGATTTCTTTTAACATAGGGTCGTTTATCGCGGCAGATGCATCATCGGTTGGAAAAATCAAGTCTTGGACTTTTCCTGTAGGAAAAGTTGGTAGGATTCTATCCAATAGGAGGTTCATCTGTTGTATCAGATCATTAATATAATGGTTCTTCCATTGCACCAGATGATTAATTAGTTGCATCAAATTTTTTATTCGAAGCTTAATCTGTTGCAACATATGGTAAAGCTGTTATATCAGATTATTAATCTGTTGCATCAGAATTATAATCTGATGGTTCCTCTGGTGCATCAGATGGTTGATCTGTTGTATCATATAATGAATCTATTGCATTAGATGGTTAATATGTTGCACCATATGGGTAATCTGTCGAAGGAAACAGTAGCACAATTTTGTTAAATAAAAAATAGTAATTTCACCATTTTTACCAAGAACAAGAACAAAACAAATCAAACCAAATTGTTCTTTTATTTTTATAAACACAAACAATAAAAATCAAACTTCAAAAAATGCAACAAACAACAAAATATCATAATTCACTTCGAAAAGAGAAGAGAAGAGAAGACA
>NW_025869617.1:0-1795 GCF_002878395.1 Capsicum annuum
TTGATTAGGAATAGATTTATCATGACTTTTCCCTGAAAATTACCACCGAGAGAAACTTTGGAAGCAACCTTAATTCATCATCCCCTCCTTATAACAAAGTTTCCATTATAGACTTGAGGACATAGCCTCTTATTAAATCTACGAGCACAACACTCAACACAGTGGGGTTATTACCACATACGTGAACACCAAAATACCCTAATAGCTATAATATGAAGACATACCCTTCAGGGATACTAATCTTAACTTTTGCAAGGTTCTATAGGCGTGACCCTATAACTAACTCTCTCATAATCACACACATTCACCCTTCTTGACATATAACAATCTATTCTTCACTACCTAGCATACTAGCATTACACCTCTAATTGTATATCCTTAAAACTTAACAAAGTTTTTAAGACTAGACCAAGAGCTCACACCATCTATCTATATTTCCCTAAATTTAGTTCTAAATAACACCATATAACAACTCTCTAGCCTTCAACATATTAAGAATTTCAAGAACATGAACTAGGCACACATGACACTTATACACTTAGGACCTCATCCAATAACAAACTACCTATGGTTCAACTTATTCTTATAAACTCATCTCTCTTATCCACCTAGTGACTCAGTCGCAATTCATTGTTTTTACCCTAATCATCATGTATACAAGTCACAATTTTTTTCCACTCAAGTTTTCCATAAGCTTCAGACCTAGGCTATGAAACACGTCAAATCAAGCCTACTAACTTACTTTCATAATTCTCGTATCACTATCCTCGAGTTAACATTCTGATCACTGCAATCCACATCTAAAGTTCAAACCTAGTATCTAACACCAATCATGAACAACTGATGAAACATACTGCATAATATACTTATCCACCAAATAGAGAAATTAACCTAAGCTCCTTACTTCCTGTAAATATGACATACACACAAATTTTCCTCCATAACACTAGTACTACACATTAATATTTATTACACGCCTTCTCACAAACTGTACTAGTTTTCAACCGCTAGAAAAAAAATCAAGGGGGGAGGGGTAAAGTCACATAATAAGAATAGTCGGTCTATCTCTTATACTATAACCCATTATGATATGCTGGAATATTCTACTTTCTCACATCATATCCACTTACCAATGCATACATCCTAACTACTTTCAGAATTCTATAACCATCAATGCGTTCCACCTTTTTAGATTTCCCATTTGAATGCAAAATTATAAATTACAAACCAATCTACCCCTTTTAGTCACAACCTAAGAGTAATCTTTTTCTACTGTACTTTCCCGTTTCAACTATTTTTTAATCATCATAACTAACCTCACCCTCTACTAGAAACTATAACTCCATAAATCATGCTACAAATTTAGCCAATCACCATAAAAGGTCATACCACTCTCTACACAAAGGTTACACAACCACCACTACCTTCCTCACTTAAGAGTTACCCTCACTCTGACTTCTAGACTTACGACTTCATACCACTAATTTTGGAACAATATTACTACTCATATATTATAGCACCTTAACATATACTACCACTCAGATGGAAATATTGTTCCAACATACTTCAATAAATCATTACCCTTATGTGTAATATCTTCAACAAAGCTTTTAAAAAGGGACAGAACACACTTCTCACCTCTGGCTCAAATACATGATTGATATAGATAGGGGTATACACTTGAGTCAACACACTTTGACATACTAATGGACTACTCTTTAGTCCTTGTGCTATTTCACAACTATATTGATAACCCAATCCGAAAAGACCACATTGTTAGGAACCTAAACTATTA
>NW_025869618.1:0-1403 GCF_002878395.1 Capsicum annuum
GGTAGTTAGTAGGCATCATTGGTAGACTAAACTAAATCATGATATAAGTATGATAGAATGCAAGATAACATAACTAAGTCAAGGTAATGAAACAAACCTGAAATGTCACCAACATCGCTATACATAAATAAATATATAAGTAGAATATTATCATAACATAGAATAAAGCATCAAAACATGCTACAATAACTATAAAATTGACTTTCAGGTGCTAATTGGTTTAGAAAAATAAATAACCCATTCCAAGCTCCCATAAGCCTAGAAGGTACAATAAAGACATCATAACCCACCACTGTCATTTATCCACTCTCATAATAAAATTAAAATTCATCTAAGTCATATCACACTATAACCATCAATTGTCCATATTCTTCATTTGTAAATAAGTCAACACTTATTAACTATCCATCATGTAGTAACCAATCCTTATATGTCAATAAATTATCCTTTAGCAACTAAAAATCACTTATGAACTTGTCATTATTTATCAACTGTGATACCCCGTAAGACCATAGCTCAATTCAGCTCTTAGTTGTATGTTCAAAGGTATCAAAGACTTGAACATTTCACTAAGTATTGAGTACTTAGTCATTTTTAAGAACCCTAGACTTTGATTATTTGATTTTGGTCTTCTCGACCTCGAGACATCAGTTTTAAGTTGATTCACAATCGAGGTTGTTCAAAGAGTGTCTCAAGTAAGTTTTCTAATTTTAAAATGAGCGTAGGGGTGTGTTTGGGAAACCAAAACAAAAGCACCAATGGGATAGAAAGACACCTCCCCAATTAGACCAATGGGATAAGGCGGGCGCTGCCTGGGTTAGTCCCCCACTCTGAAGTAGGTGCCACTCAAGGTTTTCCATCGTTCTAAGGGCCGCGACATCCCTACCTATTCTTCCCAGTTTTGTTTCTTAACTTTGAAGGGCATTTAGGTCAATTCCCTTTACTTAATTCATCCATAACACAAAATTTTGGTCCCTAAAGTGCATTAATTGCCCTTTTACTTATAAATCCTCTCAAGAAATCCTATTTTATCCCAAGAACAAACCCTAACTCCTTTATAAGAAATCAAGGAATTTAAGCTTCAATTTCAAGAGATTCTCAATGAACCTTCAAGAATTCATCTAGTGAGGTATGTGGGATGTTCATCTAAGGATTCCTTTAACCCATGGATACCAAAACCCTCATTTGGCTTAATGTTCTAGTTTATACATGTTCTTGATGAAATAAAGCCATGAATCTCTTGTTAATTCAATTTCAAGTTATGGTTACAAGTATTTTCAAGTAGAATCAGTTATGTCATGCTTCAGGTGTTTCAAATCCCATGTCATAATAAACTAATTTTAGGATTAACCCTATATTTGTGAATTTAGCCATGTAATCATGTTATTTTCCTCATGTTTAAG
>NW_025869619.1:0-1336 GCF_002878395.1 Capsicum annuum
TAGATTTCACCTTACCTGAAGGTCTCTACAGCCACAAAGTAAATCGTTGGGCTCAATCAGCCCAAGATACTCTTACATGGTGTCATATTGTCTGCTTTTAGCCAAGCCTGTACGTTTTTTCTCAAAAGGCCTCCCACCATTAAGAGATCTTAGACTTTTCTTCGCACACTCTACCTAAAATATTCAATATTCATGTAAGATACACATTTTCGTCGTATATAAAAATATGAATGAATCTGTTAATTTATCCATCAACTTTAAAATACTTTAGCTTTGATAGACACCATAATTTATTTATTTATTTATTTATTGGCTAAAATGGGGAACTAAATTTAAAAAATATTCGTGGCGAAAATAAAAGAGTCGTGACTAAAACCTTCACTTATGGGGCGACTGTTTAAAATTGCGACAAAAGCCCTTATTTTAGTGGGGGTTACCACTAGCACGCGATTTCTTATAGTCATTTATTTACACCAATTACGTCTTAATAGAAATTTATGAATAATGTCAAAAAATATCTTTACATTGTCAATATATATAACTTCCAATAAATAAATTTCCTAAATAGCATATATACGTACCATTGGGATTTGTTAATGCTCTATGTGGCATAATAAGAATTTGAGATTCAAATTTTTAATCTTTGACTGTGAATTCAGTTGTAGAAATTTTAAGTTTTTTATAATAAAATTATTTATTTTTGGAATCTACGTAAAAAAATACTACAACTCAGAATAATCAACAAGTTAATATATTTAAAAAGAATATAATTAATATACTTAAGGTGTCAAACTCTAATCTTCCTTTGAGGTTAATATTCAAAAAACATGTCAAACTCTAGAAAAGGAAAAAAAATTAACATTTAATTGAGGACTTATCTTTTCCTCTTTTGCAAAATTGAATAGGTTAATGATTAATTTTTATTCCTATTTTATAATAAAATGATTATAAAACTAGCTCAAGCAATTAGCAAAGTACCTTCATGTAGTAAAGTGCTATACCAATGGAGAAGTTCTTTTATTTTCACATTTTCACTTCTATTAATTTTTCAATTCTACTACTTGTGTTGGTAAATGCATATTCTTTATCACCCCTCAACTCAACTTATATTATGGAACCTAGAAAAAGATTTATCTCTCTCGATCCAATGAAGCTTCCCGATCCTCCATTGCCATCTTATACTTTTACTATTTACCATCGCGACATATTTGAAAAGTCAAATTTCAAGAACTACGATTCATTGCTTGAGAGTAGACTCGCTCGGTGTCATGCTAGAGCACGTTATTTAACGTTGGCCCATGAATCCAAAAATGGTTCACTAGGAGGTGACATGCTC
>NW_025869620.1:0-1188 GCF_002878395.1 Capsicum annuum
ACACCAGTATATCATCGATGAACACTATGAAAAACATATCCAGATATAATCTGAACACTCGATTCATGAGGTCCATGAAAGCTGCTGGGGTATTATTTAACCCAAAAGACATAACAAGAAACTCAAAATGGCCATAACAAGTTCGAAAAGTGGTTTTTGGAATGTCACACTCCCTAACTTTGAGTTGATGATAGCCAGAATAAAGGTCTATCTTTGAGAAATAACTTGCACCTTGCAATTGATCAAACAAATCATCTATTCTTGAAAGGGGGTAATTATTTTTGATGGTGACTTTATTCAGTTGGCAGTAATCAATGCACATACGTAAAGAGCCATCTTTCTTTCTCACAAACAACACAGGATCACCCCAAGGAGAAACGTTGGGCCTTATGAAACTTTTATCTAGTAGATCTTTGAGTTGCTCTTTCAACTCCTTAAGTTCTGTAGGGGCAATACAGTAAGGAGGAAGAGAAATGGGATGAGTATCGAGAAGAAGATCAATTCTAAACTCTATCTCTCTATTAGGAGGTATCCCTGGGAGATTATCCGAAAAAACATCAGAAAACTCATTGACGACGTTAACAGACTGGAGAGTTGGAGTCTCAGACTTAGTGTCTTTGACTCTAACCAAATGGTAAATACACCCCTTGAAAATAAGCTTTCTAGCTTTAAGGTAAGAGATAAAATAACTATTGGGTAACACAGAATTCCCAGACCACTGAAACACGGATGCACCTAGAAACTGAAACTTGACCACTCGGGTCCGACAATCAATAGACGCATAAGAAGAATACAGCCAGTCCATACTCAGAATCACATCAAAATCTACCATGTCTAACTCAATCAGATCAGCCAATAAAACTCTATGAAGAACGGTAATAGGATACTTTTTATATACTTTCTGGGCACGTTTTCATTCAATGGGTCAGTGGGTTGAGGTTGCTGACCATTATTATTTCTTCTCGCTTAACGTGGAGGCATATTTCTGAAAGAGTAGAGCACGAATCAATAGCATAGAGAGACACTTTAAGCACGATAGACTTCTGAAAGAAAGAATCACACTTTTTCCTAAAACATCTTATAGTCTCTTGCTCATAAATGTGGCGCACTACACACCAATGATCAAGACTCTACTTAACGTAGCTTGTTAGACTCCCTAGGACACCTTAAAACCTTAGGCTCTGATAC
>NW_025869621.1:0-3228 GCF_002878395.1 Capsicum annuum
GTAAGTATACCAAAAAGAACAAACATCTAAATACGAGTTTATTACAGCGAAATATGAAACTATTACGCGCAAGAATCTGCATTACCTCCTTTTGCTCTAAGTACCTAGATAATTCGTTAATTCTTTGTCTATTGAATCGTGCAGAAGGGTATGTTCCAACTCTTTTGCTGCTTCATCATCTGTATCTCCTGAATTACCTAGCTCTAACTCAGAATATTGAACCACTTAGACATTTAGGCTTTAATTCTTAAGAGAAAGAAAATGGTTTTCTTATCCTGAAAATATCCCAGTCCCAAACATACTAATTGGGATATAAACCTCATTCACAAGTACCAAAAGTTGAGAGTGGCATACCATTTTCACTCATTGGATAGTCAGATGAACCTATACTTTGTAGGCCCCTTTTGAGCCCTTCGCTTTTTACTTAAGAGAAACCATTACCCTGAAACAAAGATGAAGATTGTCTTATGCAACTAAGTTGGAACAGAATTCCTCTTCCTTTTTTTTATAAACAACAGAATTTTCTCCATCTCTCTCAAAAAAAAAGTCCCAAACAATTAAAAGCTATAGCATATAGAAAAGTACACTACATTTAAGAAATACACCTCAAGATAAGTAAAATAGACGAACCAAATGTGCAAAGTGAGCAACAAAAAACTCACCAAGATCACCCTACTGATAAAATTTCTCAACATCTGCAATAATTCATAAGAAAATAAAATCATAATTATCAAAATAAAAAAATAACATCATAATTAGCAAACCCACAAAACTCAGAAACACCCAGAAAGTAATTACGCTTAAAAACTCATAACACTGCATGAAAATCCAACAAAAACAAAAAGAATTAGAAACCTGTAGTAAGTGCTTTGATTAGACCAGCTCTACGAGCTTTGAAATCAGTGAATACTTCTACAGTCCTAGGCACTGTAACAAAGGATTTGGATCTGGCAAATCGTTGGGAGGCCACATGAGAAGTCATGTTCAGGCTTCCAAAAAGTTGTTCCTCTTTGGTAAAAAGGGAAGAAAGTCAAAAATACTACTTGATACGAACTACAAGAAATGAATATTACAAAAAGATGAAGAAGAAGACAAAGTGGATTTAGAAGATTACAATAATGATCAGTTGTTACCAACTTGTTCGATCTGTGGTAAGATTACAAAGTGACAAATCTCAATTAGTTTGGCGTTATTGTTTGAGGAAATTGTAGAGAGAAAGAGCTTGAGAGAAAGAGAAAATGGATTAAGGGAAATAAGTGGCGGACTGTGTGAAAATAATTGGTGGATTTGTGGACTTTGTGAAAATAACTGGCGGATTTGTCAAAATAATTAGAAAGGATTTGATAATCGTTGCAATAGATACTTATTTTTCCATAAAGTGTTGCAACAAATGCCTTTATGGCAACAATTTTAGTAAGCGTTGTTATATGTATCCTTTTTGCAATGGTTAATGTATAATGGCAACGGTTGTATCACTAAATCATTGTATTAGAGTAATTTTCATTTGGCAATGCTTACAATAGTCGCAATAGAGCATCTATTGCAACGTATTGACAACCGTCGCCATAGATTCCATTGCTATAGGCCTAATTTCTAGTGGTGGGAAAAACCCCAATTGCCCCCTCAATCATATAAATTTAAAATTAGACAAAAGAAGCTTACCGCGATGTGGCCATATTATGGTAGTTCATTTCCCTCACCACGACGTGGTCTACATAACGATGGGAGTAACATCGCATCGAGGGCTTATCGCGATAATCCTTTGGTTTTATGATCTAAACATGACCCAAACCCCATCAAAAAAATCCCAAAACTTCTTTGAGACCTGTTCCGTACATCCCTCAACATAAATTAACTCAAAAACCAACATCTCAGGGTCGGGAAGACCAAGTTAAAAATCCTCCATGTTTAGAAGCCTTAAAAATGACTAAGTCCTTAACATTTCGTGAAATTTTTAGGGCTTAAGCCCCTTATGTATGAAACTAGAAGTTGAACTGAGATAAGAATAGTATGGGGTATTATAATACCATACCCAAGTCCACAGTTGTCCATACCAAGCCTCTAGACCAATCAAAGAGCACCTAGTCGAGACATGCCCCCGACCATCGGCCAAAACCACAGTTTATGAAATATAAGAAATATGTAAAGTAAACAATGGCATGAAATAGATTCCTTCTGAACTATGAAAGCTCACCACTTCAATACAACATCGAATGTACCAAAATATGATCACTAAGTAAGAGGAACGAATGGTCGGTCCCTGCATAGCGTGGGTATACAGTCGACTGAAGATGGGTTAGTGGGTGAACACTAGAATGCACTCAGGATAGAGATAAAATAATGACATTTATAAAGCCAAATAAAACCCTCTATGATGCATAAAACCATACATATATATATAACCATGCCGGGAAAAGTAAACCGAGTCTATCATGCCTTTAAAACCTTTACCTGGATTGTGTAGCTTTGCTTGTCCTTAACCATCCCTGGGCTATATGGGTTCAGCTCCCCCTGCTAAAAGGGCCTCAGTGCGTGTGGCCGTACGATTAGGAAAATATCCCATGGAATGACTAGTACATCCCAAAATAAAGTGTGACATCATACACACGGTCACCAAGACCAACCTCATATCAGCAAACATGAGTTTCTAGTTTTGGTCCCCCCGGGACCTCCACCTTCCACGGCTTTACTACACACCCCTCCATCATTGTCAAATTAAAACCAATTTCCAAATAATCAAACCATTATCCAATTATTAACCAAGGCCATTGATAATGGTATCGTCATACCAATCCTTACTTGAAAGTATCATCCATAGCCAACCATTTAGAGGTTTAAGGGGACTTTCAAGTGCCCTTCCATGTACAATATTAAACGTCTTAGGGGACTTCCATGCTCCCCACAAGTATAACTAATTAACCTTCAACATTTCCAAACTATTTAAACCAATTCCATTAATGAATCACTTGAGGGATCTCCATGTATTCCGCAAGGTTTTCAAAATAGACCAACTATGACCACCAAATCCTTTACCTTCTAAACCATTAGAAGCCATTTTAAATCATGCCAAACATTTAAAGAATTTACATCATTTAAACTATGCAAAACCATACAAAACCATTTAGAGTTCCATTACCAAACGAAACCATGCAAAAGTTCCAATGAAAGTTCAACAATAGATTAAAAACATTCTTTGAGGTATTTTATCAAACATGTTGAGGACATACC
>NW_025869622.1:0-1565 GCF_002878395.1 Capsicum annuum
ACTCACACCTTCACGGTGAACTTTCACAACCCTTCATTATTGCCCATCTAAAACCATTAGCACATAACAACCAACCAATTCCAAAAATTATTTACTATGGCATTATGAAGGGGTATCGTCATACCAACTATAGCTTGCAATCAATGTCATTAGCCAATCCTTAGGGATTCTCATGTACCCCATATAATTTCCAACTTACCAAAACCATGGCTACCACGGTCTTACCAAAAAATTTAAAAACATTTAAACCAATTTAGGTTCCATTACCATATTATATGCAATGCAATAGTTTCAATAAAAGTCAAACTATGTGACAAAACCATTCTTAAGAGCATTTTCACAAACATGTCTAGGTCACATAGTTTCTAAACCAAGAACCAAGAACCAATTGACCATTCCCATGAAACCACATGTTCAATTCTAAAATTTTTAACATGAAAACCATAAGAAAAATATAAGAAAATAATATTCATCCAGTAACAACCAAAACCCCCAACATATAATTTAAAACCAAACAATACCCACAATTAAATCATGAAAATCATTCATTAAAGCATGAATTTAGTTGAACTAACAATGAGGGGGATGTAACATGCCTTGGATACCAAATAAGATGGAGAGATCTACTCTTGAAAGCCCCTATTTGAATCACCTTGAGGAAACCCTAGCCTCTTTTTTGAACCAAAAGCTTGAGAGAGATTGGCGAGTGTTTAAAGTGCTTTTGATTAAGAATAATAGGGTAAATGAAGTCTCAATAGTGTTTTAAGTCATGGGATAAAAAGATGTTAAGAGGGAAATTATCCAGAATACCCCCAACTTAAATTGTAAAATTCAGTACAGGAGGGTACTACCCCCCCCTAACAAGTACCCACAACATATGAGTGGTAACCACCACTCGAACCCTAGAAAGAATGTTGGACATAACCACACTGTCCACCATACGACTTTCTTTGCCCAAACCATGCCCATACCATACGACTAGTACCCTTAAAATATACCCTAGGCAGAATCATCTAGGCTAGACATAGGACATCATATGATTTGGCACTATACTTCTCGATCCCTAACATACGACTAGTATGATGTCCATTCGTACCTTGGACAAAAAACAACCAAACCACACAGATTATCATATGAGTTTGGGACCCTAAACCATACCTACATCATATGACAAGTACCCTCAAGTCGTATGATGTCCAAAATCTCAAACTCAGTAACTTTCTAAGTGTCAAAAGCCAAGGTGTTTCAATTCTCCCCTACTAGGATCATTCGTCCCTGAATGACGGGTAAAGGCATGCACAAGCATGATTTAACACAATAATTCCCATGAAACTTCCCTTTAACCAATGTAGAAACATAAAAACATAAAATAAAGATATTAATATCAACAAATATTAAAATCATATTCTCTTCTGATTCCCTAGTAGCTTCTTCAACCTTATGATTTCTCCATAGAACCTTTACCGAGGCTATATCTTTTGTCCGCAATCAATGAACCTGATGATCCAAGATCTTAAGCAAGATCTCTTCATGAAATAGGGAATCCAAAATACCAATATCCTTGG
>NW_025869623.1:0-3488 GCF_002878395.1 Capsicum annuum
AAAATAAATTGGTTTTTGTTGTTTTTATAAGGTTTTGGAAAGGCCTTGTTATCCATGGTTAATTATAAATGGTTTTGGTCAATTGGAATGAACAGAATCTATTTTTTTAAATGGTTTATATGGCACAAGATGATAGACTTGCATGTTCTAATATTAGAAGAATGATATCAATAGTTAAAGCCGAATTAAAAGACTCCTTAGTTAATAGTTAGGTATGTGTAAACAATTTTAGTATAGGCTTAAAGAGAGTCGAGTAGCAAAGCCATAAAAGGTGGGGTCCCGGGGGACCAACACTGGAAACCCACATTTGCTGATGTAAGGGTGGACTTAGTGTCCATGTGCATGATGTTAAATTCTAAATTTTTGGAGATGTACTAGTCATCTCATGTTTTTTCTCTCGATCATGCAGCTAAAATGCACTGGGGCCCTTTCAGCAGGGGCCCATATAGCTCGTGGGTGGTTTAGAACGGTCAAGCAACTCAGCGTATGTTAAGGTTTTAAATGCATGCTAAACCGTGTTCACTATCCCGACACAATATATATGTTGCATATGGTTATTTTATTTGGTTTTGAATGATGTCATCTTTTTACCTTTATCCCTGAGTTACGTAGTAGCTTTCATTTCGCCAACCATCTTCGGGCATTGTATCCCCATACGATGCAGGAACTAGCCATACCACGATTCCTTATGCTCAATTACTTGGATTTAGGGACAACGTTTAGTCAGGTTGAAGTGGTGTGCTTCTTTAATCCGAAAGACTCTATTTCATGCTATGGAATTCTTTTTATTTTTATAATTTCCTTGGTTAGGGTTTTGGCTATGGTTAGAGGAATGTCCCAACCTGACGTTCTTTGAGTTTTTTTAGAGTCTTTGTCGTACTACTATGGGACTGGGCGGTGTCAGTATTGGTGTTAGCCTTGGTATTTGTTTTTGAAGTAGGGTTAGCACTGGTTGTATCAAGGCTGTATTGGTGTACAAAAAGTAATATCTTTTGAGGCTAGTAGCGATGGTACCTTTTGGTACAACGAAGATTGTGTGTTCTTGACATTGATTGGTTGCGAGAGAGGATCTTGGTTGAGGCTCATGAGTCATGCTTTGATATTTACCCTGGCTTGACAAAAATATATCACTATCTTAAGGAAATGTTGGTGGAACAATATTAAGCAGGATGTATCGCGTTCTTTCGCTAAGTGCATGGTGTGCCAACAAGTGAATGTTGAGTACATGAGGCCTGGAGGATTGTATTAAGAAATTGAGTTGCCTATTTGGAAATTGTAGGTGGTAAATATTGATTTGGTTAGTGTTCTTCCACGGTCTTGGATTTAGTTCGATTAAATTTAGGTAATCGTGGATAGGATGGCAAAGTCTACTCACTTTTTTCCAGTGTGGAAATTTTTTTGGTAGAGGAATATACGAGGTTGTACCTCTATGAGATTGTGAAGTTGCATGGGGTTCCTGTTTCTATCATCTTGGGTCATGACACAATTTTCATCGCATTTTTTCTGGTCGTTTCATGAGGAATTGGGGACTAAGATGACTCTTAGTATGACTTTCCACTCACAGTCTGATGGGCAATCGAAAAGGACTATTCAAACAATAGAAGATATTCACCTCTCTTGCATAATTGACTATGGTACTATTTGGGTTAATCATTTGTCTATTATAGAGTTTGTATATAACATTAGAGTACCACTCTAACATTAGGATGGCTCCATTTGAGGCCTTGTATAGCCGGAGGTGTTGGTGTCCTATTGGGTTGTTCATGGTTGGGGAGGCAGAGTTGTTTGGCCCATATTTTGTTTACTAACCATGGACAAGGTGAAAGTGGTTCATAATAGGCTTGAATCTACCCAAATTCACCAGAAATCCTATGCAGATGTAAGGCGTAAAAAGTTAGAGTTTGAGGTTGGGGATAAGGTGCTCTTGAAGGTGTCTCCCATGAAAAGAGTGATGCAGTCTAGGAAGAAGGGGAAGCTTAGTCCCCGGTATGTTGGTCCGTATTTGGTGTTCAGAAGAGTTAACAATAATGCATATGATTTTTAGTTGCCTCCTAGTTAAAGCTCCATTCATACTATTTTCCATGTATTTATGTTGAGGAAGTGTGTGGATGATCCATCATAGATTGTACCTATCAAGGATGTTTGTATTTCAGATTCTCTGTCTTATGAGGAGGTCTCAATTGAAATCTTAGATCGGCAGGTTCGTCAGTTGGGGACCAAGCGCGTAGCTTCAGTAAAGGTTTTATGGCGGAACCACAAGGTTGAAGGGGCAACATAGGAAGTGGAAGAGTACATGAAATAGAAGTAGCCATTCCTATTTCCCATTCTGGAAAATCATGCGTAAAGTATGTGCTGGTCTTAAAGTTAAGCGTAGAAACATTTAGGAGTTTAATCGTGCTAGTCACTACTTTGACATATTATTCGAAGATGAAAGATCCAAGTAGGGGAGAATTGAAATACCTTGGGTTTTGACCCTTGGAAATTTCCTGAGGTTTGGGCTTAGTATTCTAGTAATGACTCACCATATTAGTCGTATGGTATGGGTATGGGTTAGGTGACCCTAGTCATATGGAGTACACTGCATGGTAGTTAGGATTCTACTATGGTTATGATTGGGGTGGTACGAGTCATTAAGTTTGGTGACGGTTCATTTGCTCAGTCCCTTAATCAAGTCAGTAACTTAGTGAGTTAACTTGGCTCTGAGTATGAGTAGCTCACTAAAAGCCTTGAGGATAGGTTACTGATGGTAAGGTTTAGTCATATATTGTCTACTGTTCAATCACTTTGGGTTCTATCTGGGATACGACTAGACCATACGAGTCGAATGTTCTGGTAATGAGTGGGACCATGGATTCATAGAGTAAATAGTGTATGGGATTCAAACTCAATGTCTTTGTTATGACTCGAGGGTACAAGTCGTAAGTTTTTGTCAAGAGTCACGGGGGTCAACTCGTAACCTCCTACGATGTTTTAACTTTTTTAAGTTGGAGGCATTCTTGATATCTCAGCTTTTAACTCCCTTTAAGGCAATGACTTAAAATATCTTTTAGGACATTATTAACCTAGTATTTCTAATCAAGAACTGTTAAAATATCTCTTAAACTTTCATTCAAGAAAAAGGCTAGGGTTTCATCAAGATAATCAATTAAGTCTCTCAAGGGTGGTTTCTCCCCATCTTCCTTTGTGTCCAAGCCATCTGACTCTTCCCTCATTGTTATTTTACTAAAGGCAAGTGTTATAAGGTATGGTTTTCATGGTTTTGAAATAAAGGTTGGGTGTTTTGTTTTTTCTGGGTGAATATTGTTTCTCATGTTTTAATTATGGTTTTCCTTGTTTTTAATTATTGGTTTGCACATATGGGTGCATGGGGATGGTGATTTAATTAAGGGGTCATGGTTAAGACCCAAATTTGATGGTTTTTGGTTATGATAATGACATACACTTAACCTATTTTTGAAATTGTCAATGTGAATTATTTTGTCACATAG
>NW_025869624.1:0-3703 GCF_002878395.1 Capsicum annuum
TTTGTGTTCAATTTTCTTCTTTTTTTTCTTTTGTTTTCAATTTCTTACCACACTTTTCCTTTTTCATTTTTCTTTCTACACTTTTTTCTTTATTCTCGTTCTTCTTACGAACCCCTATATTAGCCACCCTCAACTTAGGCGATTTTTCTGAGTTGAGGGGCACAGTGTCCAAAGGGGACTAGGGCCAAAACAAGTTCATTATAGAAACGGGAAGGTGAAATCGGTGTTTTAAACAAAAAATTAGTCAATGCAGGCTCAAATATTCAGATCAAAGGGATTCATTACTTATTTTGGTTGGGCATTTAGGCTCGGGTTGACTTACAACAAAAAGGGCCTATGATCATCTCCTACTTAACTCACCTAGACCTAGGTAAAATTAACCAAGCAAGTTCTAGATTCCGACACACCGGGAACTCAGTAATACCTCACACACACTTACATAGGGTTGCATTGCTAAGTACTACTTATCCAGTTATGCAATTGTTTACCAAAAATGTTCTATCCCTAATCCTAACGCCATTATCATACTCACAATAGTCTAACACATATACATCTCCCACAGTTAACATAAATTTAGGAGGGGTCTCAAATTTTCAACACCATTCTATTAAACACAAATGCTTTCAGAATAATCATTTCAAATCCACAATTTATGTTTCCAGAATCACAAATCACTTTCAAAACCACAATTCATTACTATTTAGAATTAAAAATCCTTTAAAATTGATACAGAAATAAATAAAATATCAGTCTTTTGCCAGAGGTGCCAATTTCCTCCCTATTTCAACACCTTGTCAGCATCGAACCTGCAAGTCATAACAGACTTTTAGCTACTTAAATTTTCTTTTAGCTACTCCCAGATATTCGGAATTAGATATACCCCCACCACAACTAAAAATTTGTGCATTGTACCCAAGGGTAAAAAAATAATGTAAAGCAAGGATGAAAGGTCATACCTGGGCGCTCAAGGTGCCAACTCAATAACATCAGCATGAGGGCCCTCAGACTGGGTCCCACTCTCATCATTCAAGACTGAACCATCAATAGTAGTCGGGGGCACAACACCGTCCCCCTCGGCATTAATAACTGGTAGTCTCGAACCACTGGCTTCAGCAGCCATCTCACGGACCCGTGTCTCTCGATCCAGCTCATCTTGTATGTTGTCTGCCTTAGCCTTCTTTTCAGCCTCTTTCTCTTTTCTTCTCGGGTCTCCACAACTGGTATCTCTACAGGTCCAAAATAGCCCAAATATTAAGAATAGAATGTAGGCACAACTATCTCAATCAAGGGCTTTGGAATCGTTGATATATCATATAGCTCCATGACTATCTTCTTAATTTCACCAACTTCAGACTTGATCTCAGTAATATCGGGTGTCTGCTCGTTACTCAACTATCGAATAATCCTCTAATCAATTGCATCAACTTTTCCCTGGAACCGTCTATCCTGGTTCGCGAACTGTGTGCACGCTCCCTTATATATGACCGACCTTAGCCACCAGTATGGCCAGTCTGGTCATGGCTTCGGTCCATATGGCCTGCGAAATCATAATGAGTCCAGAAGGAATACCTCGTGGACTGTGTGGTACAGACTGTATAGGAGGAGGAGCATTAGAAGTACCTGTTTTATTAGTCTATGTAGTCTCTGTCTGATCACCTATCTCAGCAACCTCAGCAGTCTTAACCTGGTTGCTTTGTTGGAACATATCAACTACCATATCTGCTGCCTACTGAGCCTGTTGAACCAAAGGGTTGGCTGCATCTCTGATCAGACCTAGGTCAGTGGTGTTCATGGACTCTAACATTTCATTGATACCTAGGAGTTCCTATACTCCTACAGCCAAACAGATCTGTTTAATAAGACATAGATACACCGACAGAGACTTTTTTCTACCCACAGCACGGTCCCTCATCTCTTGGGAAAAGAATTTCCCTACATCAAATTCATAAACGACAATGAACTCGTCTATCATAGCTGCCCGAACTAGGCTTAGAAGATTATTTCCTATGGTGGGACAAAGCCTGTGTTGGGGCAATGTCCACCATGCTTTACCCTAAAATATTTTTCATCCACCAACCAAACATAAGAAAACAAGTAAGAAATGAACTTATTTTCCATGAAAAACATTTTCCTTCGTACCAAACACAACCAAAGTGTGAGATAATTCTTCAAGTCCCATTTAAACAACTGACCAACTAACAACTTTGTTAATGAGTTTCTCACTTATTATATATATATATATATATATATATGTTAGATTTTTAATATAATTACAAGTTATACGAAAATGCTTGGGGGTTCTCGACCCCACACCAATGCTAGACCCGCTCTTGAGTATAGTAAATTATTTTTTAAAAAGTTGCTTTATAGGCGTCATGAAAATGAATACTAGAAATGTAATTGAAACAAGTTAGAAGGTCAATTTTGTCTAAATCCAAAATGGCAAAGATGTTTGTCCGTTGTCTACTTCTCAGAAATAACCACCCCCCCACCCCCCCCCCCGCCCCCTTTTTTTTTTTTTCCTGTGTTAACGTTCCATTTTCAACCCTCCAACAAACTACCCCTCCCTCTCTCTGGATTTATACAGCAATATATATACACAAGCACGCCAAAATGCAATTGGGAAAATAGAGCACTTGAAATTTGCATTTGATTTGTAAAACTGGTGGTGAATTCGAGCGAAGAGGTGAGGCTTCAGATGGAAGATATAATGTATTAGTGGAATCAATTGAGTTTTCTTAAATAGTGCGCTATGTGTTATTTGAATCAATTCAGGTTTCTTTGCTGTTTTTCTTTAGTTATATAGGCTGCATTGTGCTGCTCTCATTGTTTTCTGCTCCAGATTTTGATTATCAAAACACATATCAGATATCAGTAAACTCTGTCTTCTAAGGCTAGGATAGCTTAGAAGAATCATCTAGTACGTTTTTTTAGTCTATCGTGGTGTTCGAACCTGAGACCTCGGGCTCTCAGTTCAATTCATTGAGTACTAGGCCACATCCTTGGGTGCATTATCATTGGAATTTTGATGCAATTTGTCTGCTTGAAATGTGTAGTCTGAGTCCATTCGTGGACAGTTAACTGTCATTTCTGCCGAAATTATGAAAATAAGACAAACAGTGAGAAAAATTGCGATATTTGAGTCAATTGTATATTTTTGTGGTATGATTAATCTTTTGTTAGGAATTTTGCTCTCCCTGATGCAATTAATACTGCTTGTAAACGCCAAATCTAAGTTCATTGTGGTTCTTGAATCTTCTGTTTGTACAGTAGGTTAAACGCTTATACATGTCATTTCTGTACGACTATTGAAGATATGAGTTTTTTTTTGGCAAGTAGTGCAAATAGTAATGTGACGACTCAAACTTATTGAGATGTTCTCTTTTAAGGTTTTTTATTATTTATTTTTTTAATTATTTTTTCTTTAGATTAAGCTGCATTTTGATGTTTTGCTTGTTTCATAATTCCGATACATATTCATTTTTCTGTTGAGTTTCACCCTGTAATTCATTGGACTCATTAGTCAATTTGTTGGACTGATCAATGTGTGTTATGAATTTTAACGTCTATGTTCATGTAGCTTTTAAAGTAGATGTGTCTTTAAAGGAACTTTTATTTTCCTGTCAGAAAGAGATCAGCAAAGTGGTGTTCATAAGTTGAGGCCAGTTACCATCAAAATCTCTTTGGATACTATTAGATATTA
>NW_025869625.1:0-1021 GCF_002878395.1 Capsicum annuum
ATTTTTTTACATAAATTAAATTTAATCCTAGTTTGAATATCAAATATGGGGTGGAGGACTAAAGATAATATATAAAAACATTTTCACAGAAGTTTGGGGGTATTATTGTCTTATTCAAACATTTAGGTTAGAACCTACGGATTCTAGAAATAAGAATATTTTAATTCCGCTCATTAAATTTTAGTTGAAAGGTGGAATCGACACGAAATTCTACGCCTAACTATCTTCTCATTTTAGATTGAACGATACTCCACCTCCTCCGTCCACTTTTAATCCACTTTTACTTGCTCCCTCAATTTATTTTACTCTTTTTCATTTTATTTGGTTCATATTTATTTATCATATTTTTTTAAAACGAAAAAATATATTTTACTCAATTAACTTTACCAATGATGCTTTAAAAATCTTAATTTGACTGTTGCTAGTTTAGGTAGATTTAATATTAATCCCTTTTGCCCCTGATTTTAATGAAAGAGTACCCTCACCTCGCTTCTATTCATTTGTGGGTAAGAGTTGTATTAGGAAGAGAACTAACAAAACCTTTTGATTTGTGAAAAAGGAACATCTAAATTAAAATATCTATTTTTAGTGTAAGAGCCCAATAAATTAAAACAGATTGAGTACTTATTTACTACTCCTTCAATTTAATATTTCGCTCCTTTGCACCACGTTACGTTAATATTTTTCTATATTTATGATTAAGCTTAAAAGTTGAATCAAACGACAAATTATATTTTAACTTTTTAAAATAACAATTATTTTACACCATTGACTTTTAGAAAGGACGGCAAATAAAGTGGTCCGACGAAAGTATTTACTATACTAAATATTCACTTTTATTTGTTCAATTTAAAAATACATGAAGTGTATTTTTATTTTATATGAATTTTACTCTTAGAATTAAGTGTTACTATTTATTTTCAATTTATTTACTGTCAGGTTGAATTTAGACTAAATGATAACTTATAATAATAAGGATAATATAGTTAAATTATTATTTTATAAATTATGTTTAAGAAAT
>NW_025869626.1:0-5216 GCF_002878395.1 Capsicum annuum
TGAGAGAAACTAAAGTTAAGAATATAAATACCTAACAAATATGTATAGCATCCTCCAATTGTCCAAAGATGTCCAAAAGTGAATAAAAATATGTCAAGGATGTATTTATAACAAAAGAATAAGTCAAAGCCATGTTGGACAAGGAATTCGCGTGCATGTCAGGCCTGGAATAGAGCTCTCATCACGGGATAAGTCCAGGCTCCCACTAAAAGTTGATCTCATATTATCGTTTAAGGAAAGAGAGCACTAAAATATAGGGCGCACCGCAGGCTCTATTGCACTGGAATAGAGCCCGTGTCACAGGAAAATACCTGGGAAATACTATTTTTGGTGCCTAATGAGTCTTTTGGTGTGTATAATATGCCAAGAGACCTTCCCACATGCCCTCACTTGCCTTGGACATTCCAGGTGTCCAAATTGAGTCCAAGTTGTGAATTGTGCTTCTATGCCTTCTATGAATTGTAAATACACCCAACATCACCACCCTATATTTAAAGCCTTATTCTTCCTCGAACAACTCTAACTCTATGCATCATAAGTTAAGGAGACTCCATAATTCTACTACATACAAGACACTCATGCTTGTACTACAATGACTACACAAAATGCAAGTTACTACACTAAGCATAATATAACAAGATTGAAAGCTCAAGAACAATACTCCAAAACAACCTAGTCTCAAGAATTAACTCACCTAGTTGGTAAACTCATGCTTATTGCTAAATCAAGGATATAATACAAATCACCCATATTCATCAAACATGTTCCCTCACAATAAGAGAGTTACCTTTAATTACTCATAATAACGTAATTTATCACATAATGGGTACACGAATCAAATTACACTCGCTCTCACAAGGAATTCAGAAGTTACACAAAATGAACCATAAGCTTGCCCTTAGTGTAGTGCTCTACTGATATTAGAATGTTAAGTATTGGATGCATTAGATCTTTTTTGGGTTGTAATGTAGGTTAAGGGGCGGGTAGAAACTATTTGGGGATAGTGACTAACCTATCTAAGTGCTTTAATGCACTATATTATACATTTAAAATCAATCTCCAACAACCAAAATACACCTTTTCACCCCCCCCCCCCCATATCTTTTGTTTTGCCCCATCTCTTTTAAGCATTTTCACTAATACTTGGTGGACGTATAGTTTATTACCACATAAATCAATCTCTTTTTTCACAACCATGTCAATATTTCTAGCATAAATTATATCACACACATCCACCACAAATCAATTATAACACCAATAACTATTACCTTGGGGTATCAATTTTACCTTTTTTCTCTTATTTCTCAACTCCTTACTCAATTAATTTTTCATTAAAGCGCTTAGGAGATTTTAGGATCAAATCATGGTCTATCAAAGAATGGATTAGACTACATATGAGGCTAACAAAGAAAAGTTAAAGGCTCAGTAGGGCTTACTAGGATTAGGCACAAAGGGTAGGACAAAAAGAAGGTATAAAACAAGGCTATCAAAGAAATGCTTATATCATCTTCGAAACCCATATTTTTTATTTTGCTTTGCACACAAACTGGTCAAGTTCAAGACATCATATGCAATAAGGAATATACAAAAACTTATATCACACATGGCACATGCTCAACTCAATAGGATCATCATATACTATTAACCAAACCATAACATGAATTCAAATTTAAGCCAACCAATACAAGAGTCATAAACATGAGCCTAAGAGTCTCAAAAGCAGTAATTCACTCAATCAACATGCTTTTACAAACAAAACACTTCCAGCATGTAATCAAAAATAGCTCTAACAAGAATATCTTACATAATTTTTTTTAATTTGAGCCAAAATTTAGGAATTTCCCCACCCTACACTTAAAAATCTACCTTGTCCCTAAAGTGAATTTAAAAGTAAGAGATTGAAATACTCCTTGGGGCCTCTAGGCCCAGATAGTAGCATTTTTTACATAAAGGAAGTCTATGGACCCCATACTCAGTCCTTGTCATGATCCTTGTCTTAGGTTTCACAATACTCAGACTTCTCATAAACCTGTGACTTAACAAAACAAAAAACTACGTGAAGTAAAAACTCAAAACTAAAATGAAAACATACCTTAGCTTGGGTTGCCTCCCAAGAAGCACCTGATTTCATATCGTGGTATGACCCAATTAACTTTTTCTTCCTCTTTGAGGATATAAATCTCACCCCCAACTTTGCATCCATCTTTTTTCCCTCGCTCATAGGATGGTGGTACAAAGATTAAGGAACTGAGTAATGTAATGTCCATGGTTAACCACTTGGCCTTTAGGTGAGGCATATTTAATGTTGCTTAGCCAGTGTAAAATCAAAAATATCGGATTATTGTTCCTCATCTTCAAACTCGTACACTATTTTAAATGGTTCCACAGACAAAATATCATCTAAACATAATATAGAAAAGTGTTTTGAGTAAGGCCCAACCAATCCCACATCTAAATTTACACTATCCTCAACACCCTCACTCTTATTCACATTCTCAATTTCAGTCTCTAAAGAAAGATGACAACTGAATGGTTGCGATTTCTATGGTGGTGGTGGTATCTCCTTAACTTGTTCAACAAGTTTAGTTTTCGAGTACTTAGACTTCCTCGAATTGTCAGCAACTTTGTCTTCGACAGGCTGGGAAGTCAACTCTGCATCTACCTTCTTTATTGTCTTTGGAGGTTCTTCATTGAGCTCTGTACCATTCTTCAAAGTGATTGTAACTACTTGTTCATTGTCACTTGGCAAATCACCTTGAGGTCTGGTATTACGTACCTACTGTACTTTCCCTATAGCATCACCACGTTCTTTATTATAATTTGTTGATGCTCTAAAAATACCCCGTTACTCCTTAAGTTTGCTGACAATTGTTCTTTATTAACTAGAAATTATTTCAGCATCTCTTCCAGATTGCTCATTCTAAATGGGGCCCGATAATTCTGAACTTATGGTTGCTGAAAATGTTGTTGTTGATTGTAGGTGTTCACATAGTATTGCCTTTGCTCATAACCCACAAACATTACTGAATCGGGATTGACTGCACACTTATCTTTAGAATGACGACTATTGCCACAAACCATACACCATATAGAATCGTTATAACTCGCAAACCATCTATCTGAGGCTTTCATGTCAAGAATGTGATAAAAGAGAAATAAAAGACACTAAAAAAAACCTAAAAAACTAAATTATTTACAACTCAATATAGAAAAACTAAAAATTAGGTATTGCCAATTTATAAATCCCCGACAATGGTGCCAAAAACATGACAGCGCCAAAGTGCACACACAAGTGTACGTGGTCTATCAAGTAGAAAAGTGGCCTTCAAGTATGCCAAGTATCGATCCCACAGGGACTTGTGTTAAACAACTATCTAATTCTTGTTTAATGGTTGAGAAAACATAAACAAGAATATTTTAGAATCGTAAACTAAACAGAAACTAAAATAATACTAGAAAATGATGACTTGGGACAATCAATAGATAAA
Organism: Capsicum annuum; assembly: GCF_002878395.1. NCBI lineage: Eukaryota > Viridiplantae > Streptophyta > Magnoliopsida > Solanales > Solanaceae > Capsicum > Capsicum annuum. The sequence continues at coordinate 3,489 of NW_025869626.1, forward strand.
AGCCCAAGGTTAAGGATTACGAATAATCATACTACGTTATTAAACTTCATTCATTAAATTTCTTATCTTGGTTGTTGATGTGTAGGTTTAATCACATTATCATGGTCTCCCGACCTCTAATCCTTTACCTAAGTTGAACCTTACAACTATATCGTTGAGCGGGGGTGTAATAGTCCACTTAAGTTCTTTAAGCTATCATCCTACGTGTGAATCAAGTAAGGCTTCTATGTACATCCCTGTCCTAGATGCTAATTTGAATTCCTTATTTTACAAAGAAATAAGAACCATACTTCGTATATTCCCAGGTTCTATCTCCCTATTCCCTCTCCTGAGTTCACAAGGTCAATAATACAAGTATTCTAAGGGTAATCAATATTCAAAATAATTAAATCAAGAAAAAACAAACAACCATAATGATAAGCAATTAAATGATATTAACTCAAAACAAAAGTAATCATACCTTGGCCTTAACCCCAGAAAGGGAGTTTCGCCTCTAATGGGAATATTCTTCATCCAATCTCTTGGAATAATGATACAAACCATTAGACAAACTAAAGTTAAGAATATAAAACCCTAACGAATATGAATAGCAGCCTCCAATTGTCCAAAGACGTCCAAAAGTGAAAAATAACATGTCTAAGGATGTATTTATAACAAAAGAATGAGCCAAAGCCATGTTGGACAAGGAATCAGCGTGCATGTCAAGCCTAGAATAGAGCCCGCATCGCGGGATAATTCCAGGCTCCCACTAGAAGTTGATCACATAATATGTCACGACCCAAAACAGGGCCCTAGCCATACAAATATCCCGAACCATGAAGGCTCAAGAGCCCTTCTAAATTGTAATCATATACACCATTCATATATAAATAGGAAATGCGGAAACAAAATCTGCTACAGAAACATGGTCATAATCTTAATTTAGTTTAACAATGAGGAATAAAATCCAATATCAACTAAACATCATCTGAAAATCGTATGCGAAATCTCTACTACATGATCAAATAACAACTGTTTGAAAACTGGGACAAGGCCCCCAGTAGACCAAAACTATAAGAAATAATAACTATCTAAAAGAAACTAGGCCTTCTAAAATATAGAAGGCTCACCAACTGGTACTCTTCACTTCTGTCTAATGAAATCTACTGCTTATCAGGACCCCTAAATTGTGCCTCAGAACCTGGAGAGGGGGGGTCAATACAGATGTACTGGTACATAGAGCAATCCAAAATAATGCTTTTATATAAATAAAATAGTTGAGAGCTAGTCATAAACATCATGAAAGATATAATGTTCAAAACACATGGGCATTCTTGAGAAAACATAATAAACCTTTCTGTCAAAAGCAGTTTCTGATCTTTGTATTACTTCTGAGTTAGGTGGCACTCCCCTACAAGTCTGATATTCCACGAGTCATATGGAATCCACCATTGACTTGGTGGGGAAGCCCCCAACACAAGTGTGCTGCAAAGGTTGGAGTGTTTGAGTCTGATACGCCACAAGGCATTAGGCCAGCTTATAATAATATACTCGGATCAGCAAATCATGATTTTGGGCAATAAGTTGTCTGAACTTATGCCTTCTTCGGGGAACCACTTAAGCTCTCTTTATGCCCAATTTTATTTTGTTCTGAATCATGCATTATTCTAGTTTCAATATCTGAAAAATCTGACTTCAAATTTGCATTCTATTCTGTTCTGAATTACCATGGCATTATCTAAATTGGTG
>NW_025869627.1:0-2575 GCF_002878395.1 Capsicum annuum
TTATATACCTCTTTGCAGTTTGTGTTCTCTATATATTCGATCAATAACCATTTTCGTTACTTCGGCAGGGGATAGATGACAAAGTCCTTATTGAGGTTTTCCTTGAAGGAGGCAGTGAATTTACAGCAGTTGTCCTTGATGTAGGTTCTGGTTTTGATTGTCAGCCCGTTGTATTATTGCCAACAGAGGTATATATACACTTTCTTCTCTTTGGGTGTTAAGTTTATTAAGAGGTTTATAAGTCTCAAAAATTACACCGAAAGCAAATTGTGCCTCGGTTTGACTTGCACTAGTACAGTGACTGTAGATTCTCATCGTGCTGGGGTAAATTACGGCGATATCAGATAAATGTAAAATATATCCAACATTTAGGAACTTTTAACATTCTTCCAGTTGAAGTGTTTGTGTCTGTTGACATTGATATTTGAAATGCTAGAAATGATGGGCACCAGTTTAATCTAGTGTATAAGCATTGCATAGGGAGATACTTTTAATTGCTTTCTATTATGTAATTTTATCATGCCTTTTCACGTAGTTCTCGATTATAGGCAAAAGTTGACACAATTTTGCATTCGTACGATCGAAAGCCAAATTTCTGTCCATTCTTTGGTTTCACAAATTTTTTTTGAAAGAAAGAAAGATAAAAGTGGTACTCTTTGGTGATCCATTACTCCATTATGCTTATAGAGTTGAATTTTGATACCCATCTTTTTGAGCTCTACAAGTGGGCAAGACTATTATACTGTTCATTATGTATTTAGTACAGAACAATAAAGTGTCACATTTTAGGCAATGCTGGTGCAGAAGTTACTGATATTCTGCCGCAGCTTGCTTTTGTTAGGCTATGCTAGTACTTGGAGAACTTGAACTTCATTAAGTTTTCTTGGAGTGTGAGGATGCTGCTTTTTTTCTTTTTTGGCAGTTTCCTAACTACTTGTTAAAGTTTCTCATCTACAAAGGATCCAGTGCTAAAAGGTTTATCCATACAAAATGTGATTATTGGGAATAAATTTGTTAAAAGTTAAAACTGCTGTTCTTCTATTAAATCCGCAAAGAATGACAATGCTGTTTACTATCATCATGGTTGATGTTTTACTTCATGTTACAACAGTTATGGATCTCTGGTAAATGAGGATTCTGTTGCTCAATGAGAAGATCTTTATATTTGATTATTGTTAATGAAAGAATTGAAAGAGAGTATTTTCTTTCTGCCTTTTGCTCGCCAGATTTCCGATCAATTGGACTCACTAGCTAGAGCAATGAATTTCTCAGCTTTTTTAATGCCCTATATGTTGAATTCCACTATGTTCAGGTGGAGCTTCAATCACATGGCACTGTTGATGTTGGGGAGAAAGATGCAATATTTAACTATCGACGGAAGTATCTCCCTACTCGACAGGTATTGTAAATTTTATGGTTGGTGGAATGTGTACATAAAACTCCAGGGGCGTGTTTTCTATTTTTGTTTCTTTTCTTTTTACCCCTTTTTCATTTGTAAGCATAGTGATGACATCCTCGATGTGATGGATAATAGTTTAGCATTGAAGGCATAGTTAAGTAATTATGTTTCATAGTGTTCATTCATTTAACTTTCCGTTGTTGAGGTTGTTTCTGCCCTATATAAACACAAATTTTACTGGTTTTTTGGAGAATTGTAACATGTATTTATATTGATATAACTTCACTCCTCTTAGAACTGGGAGTAACTCTTACTTACAAAAGTGAGCACATAAAGAGTGCTCCTATTCCTTTGTCATCTCACAAGGAATCCAAGACATCAAAAATAGAGACATGATCTTCCAAATACATCCCTTTACACCAAAAGTGAAAAAGTGCTAGACATTTCATTATCAATTCCTGTACACTACTACACTTATCTTCAAAACATCTCTGGTCCTTCCTCTCAAATTATCCACCAGATGCAAGCTGGGACATTCTTCCATCTGTCTTTCTGACTCGATCGGTGTCCTTCTTCACTCCAGCATACTAGCATATCTGTGATATCTCTTTTCAGAACCCATAGAAGTCTTCTCAGAGCAGTAAATATTCTTCATAGTTGTAAAGTCACCTTACAGTCTAAAAAAGGATGACTTGTCTCTGTCTCACATGGACATCCACACAGATAGCAGCTAGAACACAATTGAAATCCTCTGTCAGAAAGTCTCTCATGTGTTAGGACTACCTCTCTTGCCAATAGCTAAGTGAAGCAGGCTATTTCATGTGGTACTTTGACAAATATGGAATTATTGATGATCCTATGCTTTTGTTTATTATGCTTTTCTGATTTAAGACTCTGTCATGTCCTAATTTCAAAGCTTAAACTGTACTCATAAATTCCTCTTGCTTATATTAATCTAAACATCCAGACAAATATTGCAGGTTGCTTATTACACTCCACCTAGATTCTCTATGGATGTGATTTCAACGATCCGTGAAGGAGCTTCATTACTATGTCAGCAACTTGGGGTTGCGTGATTTTGCTAGAATTGATGGTTGGCTTTTGCCGCCTTCTACAAAATCTTTCACTTCTGCAGGAAACAAATTTGGAAGGACTGATTCTGGCACAGTAATATTC
>NW_025869628.1:0-1036 GCF_002878395.1 Capsicum annuum
ATATAAGGGATTAATAAAAGTAAATAAGTAATTCAATAATACATACATAAAGTAAAAAAGATAAGAGGAAATGTGAGTGGGATCAGGGCATGACAAGGCTCAAACGGGCTCAATGCGATGTTACTCCCTTTGTACTAATTTTCATGTCGACTCCCTTAAATGCCTCCAGATAAGATGAAAGAAACTCTTAAAGTACTAAATAAAATATTTTAGTATTTAAAAGACATGTAAAGCAAGAAATATATAGGTATAATATATAAATTGTATCAAACATGTTGCTACTGTAGTATAGTAATAAATGTTGTCAAATCCTTGAGACTTTTAAAAGAGTGACGTTCAAAATTAGAAAAGATGGACGTAACAAGTTTTCTTTATTTCTAATAAAGCTACATATATACTTCATACAAGAAGTCAGCTATAGACTGTCTTTGTCATCAAATCCCAAATGTACCTGAGCCCGATCGGGTGACGACTCCATTTGAGCTCTGCTTGGCGCGTTGACTCCTTCACTGCTCGATAGTTGAACTCTGAGTGATGTCATTTCATTTTAATATACATGTAAAATATATTCAAATAGGGTGAGAGTAGGTTTGTTCTTATGATTTAATCACTCAAATTAAAAAATTAATAAAATAATAAACACTTTTAATCGAAGTAAGCATGTAAGAAAATGTTTGAACTATTCAAGAATATTAAAAAAAAGCAACTTATACAGTCAGCATTTGAAAAAAAAGGTAAAGTTACTAAAATCAGAAAATAACACAACTACGCCCAAATGAATTTCTCACTTCTACAAAAGTAAAAACTAAGGGAAAAACACAACAAATTTTAAATAGCTTTTTCATTATTTCAATAAAAAGTAAACCGGAGGGAATTGCACTTTTTTTGAAGACTCCATCACGCACGTTTATGATAGAAGAAATGACCCACAAAAATGAATTAAGATATTAACAATATTCAAATCCATTAGGAGGCATTTGATAATCCTTGTAATTATAATTAGAGATCTAGTTTCTATGGCTATAACACAGTTCAT
>NW_025869629.1:0-1671 GCF_002878395.1 Capsicum annuum
TGGGTAGATTTAATTGTCTAAGATATGATTTATTTTGATATTATCTTGGGTATGGATTGTCTAGCTTCTAATCATGCTATGTTAGATTGTTATGCTAAGACTGTGACCTTAGCTACGTTAGATTTGTCAAGGTTAGCTTAGAAAGGCATGCTCAATTCAGGTCTGAAGGTGTTGTACCTTCCCTGCATGCTCATCGCATGATAAAATGGGGGGGGGGTTTATCTTATTTAGCTCATATCCATGATACTAGCATCCCCTCACATCCTTCTATGGATTTTATTTAGGTTGTTCATGAGTTCATAGATATATTTGCTTAAAGATTTGCTTTGTATGCCTCCAATTGTGATAATGATATTTTTTATTAATGTGGAGACGGACACCAAGCCCATTTTTATTCCTTTCAATAAAATAACCCTGATTGAGTTGAAGGATTTGAAAAAGCAGTTGCAAGAAGTGCTAAGGGATTTATTTGACCAAATATATCATCTTGGGGCACTTCTATCTTTTTTATGAATAAAAATAATAGTTCTATGCATATGTGTATTGATTATATGCATTTGAATAAAGTGATGATTAACAACAAGCATCCTCTTCCCCGTATTGATGATCTATTTGACCAGCTTCAGCTACTTTTGTGTTTTACAAGATTGATTTGAGATTTGGGAATCACCAGTTGAAGATTAGAGCTTTGAATATTCTGAAAATAGATTTTTGGACTCAATACGTTTATTATAGTTCTTGGTCATGTCTTTTGGATTGATCAAGGCCTCAACAATAGTCATGGAGTTGATGAAATGCATTTTTAATCGTATCTTAACTCCTTGTGATTGTATTTATAGATGATATCTTTGTATATTCTACGAGTGAGGTCGACCATGTAAAGCATTTGAGAATTGTACTTCAGAGGTTGTGCAATGAGAAATTGTATCCCAAGCTTTACAAGTGTGAGTTTTGGCTAGATTTTTTCTCTTTCTTGGGTCATGCGGTGACTAAGGATGGTGTTATGATTGATCCAACCAAGATAGCGATGATTCATATCTGGGATAGACCTACTTCCCCTATTGAGATTTGGAGTTTCATTAGTTTGGCGACTTATTATCTGCATTTTTTGTAAAGGACTTCTCAACTATTATGGCTTCATTGACCATGTTGACTCAAAAAAGTGATTTTTCAGTGTTCGGATGCTTGTGACAAGAGCTTTCAATAACTCAAAGAGTTATTGACTTCGACTCCTATCTTAATTTTGCCCAAGGTGGGTATGGATTTTACCATAATTTGCGATGCTTCTATTGTTGGTTTGGGTGTGTTGTTGATGCAGGAGGGAAAGGTACTTGCTTATGCCACTTGTCATTTAAAGCCTCATGAGAGAAACAACCCTACCCATGCTTTGGATTTGACAGTCGTAGTGTTTGTGTTGAAGTTATGGTGTCATTACTTTTATAGAGTTTCTTGCAAGGTTTTTTCAAACCAGCATAGCCTTCAGTACTTTTAAGAAAGCGAGATCTTAATATTAGGCAGAGGAGTTGGCTTGAATTACTTAAGGATTATGACCTCACTATTTTGTAGCATTTGGGCAAGGCTAATGTGGTTGTGGATGCCTTAAAGTTAGAGGTCGACTAGTATGGGTAATTTACATCATTACTTGACCTAGGAGTGGCGGGGCTATTCATG
>NW_025869630.1:0-1204 GCF_002878395.1 Capsicum annuum
TTAATTTAACGTTATATATCTATTTATACTCTATTAAAAGTGTGAAGGGTCTTAGAAATATTATTTGAACTTTTCCCCTTTCATTAAAAGTGTTTGCTCTAACAAAATAGTTTATTCACTATTTTTCTAATATTTAAGAGTTGAAAATTGATTAACACGCCTCAACAATCCAAACATCATCCATTTCAAGAATGTCCGAATACCAATCAATAAGTATCCAATTTTGGAGCATACACACAATTAAATTGAGTCTAAACTCCAATTAAATCGTAATCTACCTCAACCAAAGAGCTCAAATGCAAGCTACATTCCAAGGGTCTTGCCCTTCCATAAAGCTTCCGAATATTTCAAATCTGTTTCAACTATATAATTTCCATATGAGTTGAATTCCACGACACTCACTTTATAAATTCTTACTTTTAAATAAGGGTGTTAAGTGGGACGGACCGAGTCAATCCGGAACCATCCCGTGAAATTTAGCCGGGTTGTGGGCCGGTCTGGATCCGGGCTTGGTTAAACGGGCCGGTCCAGTTTTGGGCCCAACAGTAACATTTTTAAAAACCACCCTGAACCGGCTCACTTAACCCAATCCGGTCCAACCCACCTAAACCCGATCAAAACTGGTCAAAAACTAAAAAAAAAAAGTTTTTTCTCCAATATACACTATATATACACCCACCTATATACATTTTAAATACGTTAAACAATATATACACTATATATATAGTATATACTACATTAGAATTTAAAAAATATACACACATAATGAATATACACAATTACATATATCGTGTATACGACTATACGTTAGTTAAATATATGTACTACTCTAAATAAAACATATACTACAAGATATATACTACAATATAATGATATATATAATAATTTATAAAACATATATACATGTATACGTTAAATATATGTGTATAGAAGATATATACACATATATACATACCATTCAATATATGTACTACTTTAAATAAAATATATAATACAATATATATATACTACAATAGTACAATATACACACTCACTAAATATATAGCTAATAAAATATATACACCTGTATACGTTAAATACATACATCTATAGAAGATATATACACATATATACGTACCATTCAATATATGTATTACTTTAAATAAAACATATACTACAATATATACACACACTAAATATATAGTTATATACTAATTTATAAAAT
>NW_025869631.1:0-1562 GCF_002878395.1 Capsicum annuum
TATAAGAAACCAAGAAAAAAATATTATGTAAAAAAATATAAACATAAAAGACCATATAGGAAAAAGAAATCTATAAAGGAATTTACTTGTTATAATTGCGAAAAATTAAGACATTTAGCTAAAGATTGCAAATTACCCCAAAACCCCAAAAAATAAACAAATATCAGAAATAACAATAGAAAATACAGAATATATGCAGATAGATTATATAGATTACGAATTAGAAAGTGAAGATAGTATATATGAAATTTCAGAGAATGAAACAGATAATGAAATAGAAGATGATAAAATAGATAGTGAATTAGACGAATTAAATGACTAAAGAAGATATACAAATAAACCAAATGACTAAAGAAAATATAAAAATAATAACAAAAGAAGAATATTTAAATGACGAAGGAACAAATCAAAAAATAATATTTGATAATAATGTATTTGATGAAATAAAAGGAAAAGAGTTAGACTTAAGTGTAGAAAAAAATTTAAAATACCAACAATAAAAAATATATTTACTAGGAAAAAGGAAGAATATTACGTAGTAAGCCAAAAGGAACATGCAATAGACTGCAGATATGCAAAAGGAAAAATTAGTATACCACTAGTAACAAAAAGGTTAATTAATAAAGAAATAAACGATATAAAAAGTAGAAGAGACCCAATAAAATATGTACACCTTGGAGGTACAGAAATATTAATAAAAACAAGTTTTAGAGAAGGAATAGATACACCAATAGAATTATATTTAGCAAATGATAGGATTATAAGACCTATAGAAAAAAGCATAATAACAACGATTAAAGGAAATTTAATATACCAAAAATTTAAATTTATAATAAGTGCAAATTATTCAGTAGCAATAACAGATAAAAATATAGATAAATCATTAGTATTATATTGAAAAATATCAAGAATAGAACTAACCCTAGGAAATAAAATATTTACAGCAAGATGTAAAAATCTATATGTATTAACAACAAAACATAAAATAACGGAAAAAATAAAATTAATAAAATACAAATAGAAAGTCCTTTTGAACAATTCGTAAAAACAATTGATAATAATGATTATAGTTACAGAAATATAGACATAGAATAAGATCTAGAAATAATAAATGATAGAATAAGTACAACAAAAAGAATAGCTTATTAAAAACCAGAATCATCAAGCTCATAAAAAAAGAACAAGTTATGAAGCAAGTTCAACGGATAATTTAAACCACTATTACATAACAGCAAAAGATAAATGAAAAAGAATATTTAATACTCTTAAATACAGGACAAGAAGAAAATTATATAGCAAAATATATAGTAAAAAATGAGGAAATAAAAACTGACAATAATATATGCCCAGATCTACCAAGAAGTTTAATAAATACTAAAAATATAGCAGAAAAAGAAATAATAATAGGAATTAGAAAAATAAAAATAGAATTTGAAGTAAAAGAAGAAATGCAAAAAATAGACATAATATTAGGAATAAAATGGCTAGAACAAGTAAAACCATATAATATAGAACATACACAATTAACCATAACATATAACAGAGAGAAATTATTCTTAAGA
>NW_025869632.1:0-2381 GCF_002878395.1 Capsicum annuum
GACGGGATAAGAGTGGATCCCCAGAAAGTTGAAGCAGTGAGAAAATGGCTCAGACCCACGACTCCAACCGATATTCGAAGCTTCTTGGGTTTAGCGGGGTATAACAGAAGGTTTGTAGAGAGTTTTTCTTCCATAGCTGCTCTATTTACTAAACTGACTTAGAAAAAGATAAAGTTTGTGTGGTCCGATTTGTGTGAAAATAGTTTTGAGAAGTTGAAGGACAAGATTGACTACTGCTCCAGTTTTGACCCTTTCCAAGGGTGTAGATGATTTTGTGGTTTATTGTGATGCGTCCCATGTGGGACTTGGATGTGTATTGATGCAGCGTGGTAAGGTGATAGCTTATCCATCTGGGTAGTTAAAGGTGCATGAGCGAAATTACCCCACTCATGACTTGGAGTTAGCAGCCGTGGTGTTTGCACTTAGAATCTGGAGGCACTATCTCTATGGAGTGCATATTAATATTTATGCTGACCATAAGAGTTTCCAGTATATTTTCTCACAGAAAGAATTGAACCTCAGGCAGAGGCGTTGGATGGAGCTTTTGAAAACAAGTCTGGACACCGGGCTCACCCCTGAAAATGTGGGCTATAGCACTAATTTGGCCCAAAAATACCTCGTTCAAGCCGTTACACCCGCTTGTCCACCTAAATGGCCACAAAAAATTGAAAGAACCACACTGAGGTGATCCTCAACCTTCCTGGCATGCCCCGATCATGTTTGGTCCCACATCACGCTTGGATCCCTGGCCCACCCCTAGAATCGAGGGAGTATAGCACACTAATTTGTCTTAAAAATGCCCCGTTCATGCTGTTTCACCCGTTTATCCACCCAAATACAATGAAATGGATCACACGGGGAATATCCCTAACCTCCCTAGCATACCTCGATAGATTTTTGGCCCACAACACGCCTGGAACCCGGGTCCACACCCAAAATTGTGGGCAATAGCACAATAATTTGGCCGAAAAATGCCCCGGTCCCCCAGCTTCGTCAGTTTGTCCACAGAAATGGCCACAAAAATTTAAATGGACCACACTAGGACGATCCCCAATCTCCCTGGAATTTCCCTAGCAATTTTTGGCGCACAGCACGCTCGGACCCCGGGCACAACCCCAAAACCGTGGGCTATAGCACACCAATTTGGACCAAAAATGCCCTATTCATGTCGTTTCGCCCGTTTGTCCACCCATATAGCCACGAAACGTAAAATAGATCACCCTGGGACAATCCCCAACCTCTCAGGCATCAATCAATTTTTGTCACACAGCAAGCCCGGACCCCGGGCACATCCCCAAAACCGTGTGCTATAGCACACAAATTTTGCATGAAAATTCTCCGTTCACGCTATTTCACCCGTTTGCCCACCCAAATGGCCAAAAAAACTAAACTAACTAGATTGGGACGATTTTTTTGCCCACAGCACGCCCGGACCCAAGCCCAACCCCCAAAACCGTGGGCTTAGCACACCGATTTGGCCAGAAAATGCCCCATTCACGCTGTTTTGCTCGTTTGTCCACCCAAATGGCCATGAAAAATTAAGCGAACCACATTGGGACATTTCCTAACCCCCCTGGCACGCACTGGTCTACTTTCGGTCCGCAGCACGCTCGGACCCCCGGTGTACCCCATAAACCGTGGTCTATAGCTCACCGATTATGGCCCAAAATGCCCCATTTGCGCCTTTTTAATCGTTTGTCAGCCCCAATGGCCATGAAAAAATAAACGGACTACACTGGGATAATTCCCAACCACCCTGGCATGCCTCAATCAATTTTTGGCCCACAACACACCTGGACAGCGGGCCCACCCCCAAAAACGTGGGCTATAGCATCAATTTGGCCCAAAAATACCTCGTTCGAGCCATTGCACCCATTTGTCCACCCAAATTGCTACAAGAAATTAAATGGAACACACTGGGATGATCCCCAACCTTCCTGGCATGCCCCGATCGTTTTTCGGCCCACATTACGCTCGGATCCCTAGCCCACCCCTAGAATCGAGGGACTATAGCGCACTGATTTGTCAAAAAAATACCCCGTTCACGCTGTTTCACCTGTTTGTCCATCCAAATACAATGAAATGGATCACACGAGGAATATCCTTAACCTCTCTGGCACACCTCGATAGATTTTTGGCCCACAACACGCCCGGACCCCGGGTCCACCCCCGAAACTGTGGGCAATAGCACAATAATTTGGCTGAAAAATGCCCCGTTCCTGCAGTTTCGTCAGTTTGTCCACACAAATGGCCACAAAAATTTAAATGGACCACACTGGGACGATCCCCAACCTTCCTAGCATGTCCCAGGCAATTTTTGGCCCACAGCACGACCGGACCTCGGGCGCAACACCAAAACCGTGGGCTATAGCACACCAATT
>NW_025869633.1:0-2028 GCF_002878395.1 Capsicum annuum
TTTCAAGTTTTAATATCTCAACCTACGTTGGCTACATAGTTCTAGAATGCAAGGACTGCTTCTAAGAATCACACCCTCTACTGGTAGGTAAGTTCCCATCCTTGGGTTAACTCGGTGCTGAATCCTACTCCTATTAGAATAGAGACTAAATTGATTATATTGAGATGAGATAGACTGAGTTTGTTGTGTTCTCTGGACTGACGAAATATTACAGAATTCAATTAACTGGCTGAGTTCATGAGATTACTGAGTTTTTCTGAGTTCTATAACTGACTGAATTCTATTGAGTTCTAAAATTGACTGAGAATACTACTGATCATGGCATGACTTAGATTATCATGAAACTGAAATTGTCTCTAGGAACACAGCTAAGTTGTCGTGTATAAATACCCCCAGGACTTGATAGCATGAAAATAAATGGGACATGACACTTCTTGAACACATGACCATTGTTCACAATTCATAGTACAATCATTGAGGGATTTCATGAAGCAATAGTTATTCATAATCCTGTAGATGGATAGGAATGTATTCAAATACATTATAATTTCACAATTCTAGTCTCATGAGCATTCCATCAAATAACTACAAGGCATATATTTAGCATGGGAGTCATTTTGAACATGAGAGTATAGCATGGATTCACCATTTTGGTCATAATTGAGTCATAATTCACAATTCTTGTTCACTTAGGAATTTCATCAAACACATGGAAGGCATAACATTTTCTAGGGCATAAATCAATAACTAATACATCATGGCTATATCAAGAACTTTAAATTTAAGGATTTCAATACACATACTAACATAAAGTCATGAGAATTCAATAAAGATTCAATCTTGGAAATCATATCATAACACAAACTTTATGTGTACTATCAAACCCACAACATGGAATTCTAAATTCATATTTTGAACAGGGTTTCTTGAGCTTCAAGGATGAAAGGAGTCCTTGGATGAACACTTTACACACCTTGTTACTTATTTGGAGAAGATTGATGGCTAAATCTTTAAGAATTTTTTCTTGACTTGAAAACCCTAGAGTTGTTCTTGAGAGAATTTGAGAAAATAATGGATGATTTGGCTAATTGGGGCCTAAATCCCATGATATTGAACCATTGGGTTAAGGGAAAAAGACTCTTTTGTCCTTAAAAATACGGAACTGGAAGCTAAAATTTCAAGAGCATGCTATGAAGCATGCGTCATATGCTCTAGTCCGCCGAACTAGAGCGTGTGTCACATGCTCTATCGCATGCTTATGGGTGTGTACTGGAGCGTGCGACGCACCCATATCGCATGATGCTACTATTTTGTCAATCCAAACATGCCCTAAACTGATTCCAAAAATTCTAAAACTCACCCAAGATGTACTATTAACTTGCCCCATCATGAATCAACTTAAAAATCAAAGTTTCAGGGTTTGAAAGGTCATGAAATAAATACTCAAAGTTTCAATGGATTAAAAGAAACTAAGTCCTTTAACACTTAGCTAAAATTTTCTAAGTGTTGGATCCCTTATGAAGCTTAAAGGGGATGAGTTTAGACTTAGGATTTTTTGGGATCTTACAAAAGTACAAACAACTTATAGACTGTAAAAATTGAATCTACAAACATACATGGGACCATAAATGAGTTATCTTTATGGAGAACCAAACATGGTTCACAAATATGGGTTGTAAGTTGGATTCACGGTGCATACATGGCCATACTTGACTTTTTTGATTTTTGAAGCTATTGTTCTTGATTTAATGACACAACCCAACTGGAGGACTTTTCATAATGGGCATCCAAGTTTGACCGAGATCAAATATGTCACGAATCGAACCGAGGCCCTGGCTATAATGAGCATCTCGAACCATGAAGGCCCGAGCACCCTTCTCTATCTAGAAATCAAGCACACCATTCATATACAAAAAATAAATGTAGAAAAATAATAAAGATAGAAACATGGTCAATCACTTAATTCAACTGAACAGTACAAAATTTGAGTTCATAACATTCAAAAACATATGACACCAGTCTGCGAAA
>NW_025869634.1:0-5415 GCF_002878395.1 Capsicum annuum
GTACCGCCTAGGCCATTATTTTATTATTTTGCAGGGTCCAAGGGCAACCAGTTTGGGATAAGAAGTGACAGTCAAAGATCACGAGCATCAGGGTATTAAGAGCAAGGGAGTATGATCCTATTAAGACCTTATCGACAACTATATAAATAATGTGGAAAGCTTCATATAGGTGTATGTCGGTTTGGGACAGATGATTGCTTTTGGTGTGGTATGTCGAGGCATATGATGAGAGAATGCCCACAAAGGGGCATGGGTGGTATGTCACGACCAACTGGATTAGCCGTTGCATCATCATCATCGGTGACTTATTTTGGTAGGGATGTTCAACCTATAGGTCATGGTAGAGGTGTTAAAGGAGCAACTAGTTCTAGTAGAGTTCAGAATCGTACATGTGCTCTAGCAGATTGACAAAATTTTGATGTTTCAACAAATGTGGTTATAGGTGCATTGTCCATCTTTTCACATAATGTATATGCATTAATTGATCCACATTCTACATTATCATATGTCACTTTATTAGCTACTGGAAAGTTCAAAAGAACACCAAAATTACTAGTTAAGCATTTGAAGTGTCTACACCGGTTGGTGAATTTATCATAGCTAGGAGAGTGTATAAAAAGTGTATAGTAAAAATTTGTGGTCATGATACAAAGACTAACCTTGTTGAGTAAGAAATGGTTGATTTGTATTTTATAATAGGTATGGACTGGTTGGTTTCTTGTTATGCCACAGAAGATTGCCGAACTAATAAGGTGTATTTCTACTTTCCAAGAGAGGAAGCACTTGAATGGAGAGGTAATATTAGTATGCCAAGAGGTAAAGTTATTTCTTATTTTAAGGAAAAAAAGATGATTTCCAAGGGTTACATATATCATCTAGTTAGAGTGAAAGATACAGATGTAGAACCACCAACTCTTCAAGCTATTCCAGTGCCAAATAAATTTCCCGATTTATTTCATAAAGATCTTCCAAGTTTGCCTTCAGAATGAGAAGTAGAGTTTGGTATTGATGTGATTCCAAGTACTCAACCAATCTCAATTCCTCCAAATAGAACAGCTCCAATAAAATTACGAGAGTTGAAATAACAATTAAGAGAATTTCTCTGAAATGATTCATAAGGGGACACCCTTAGGGTGTACCAGTGTTATTTGTGCATATAAAAGATGGATCATTGAGAATGTGTATTGAATACAGACAACTAAATAAGGTGACTATTAAGAATAAATATCCCCTTAAAATAATTGATGATTTATTTGATCAGTTATAAGGCACCAAGTGTTTCTCAAAGATTGAATTAAGGTTGGGTTACTACCAAGTGAGGGTCAAATAGAATGATATACCTAAGACAGCTTTTCGAACACGGTATGGTAATTACAGGTTTCTAGTCATGTCCTTTGGGCTAACTAATGGACCCACAACTTTTATGGACTTGATGAATAGGGTGTTCGAGACATTCATAGAGGTATTTGTGATAGTCTTTGTACATAATATTCTAGTTTATTCGATATCAAACGAGGACCATGCTAGTCACTTACGATAGGTGTTATAGATTCTTTGTGATCATAAGTTATATTCAAAGTTCTCTAAATATGAGTTTTGGTTAAAATCTGTGGCATTCTTGGGTCCTATTGTATCTAATACAGGAATAAAGGTTGATACTCAAAAGGAGCTGTGAAGAAATAGCCAAGACCTATAACGCATACGGAGATTCGTAGTTTCCAAGGGTTAGCAGGTTATTATAGAAGGTTTGTTGAAGTATTTTCTGCAATTTCTGTACTTTTAACAAGGATAACAAACAAAGCATCCATGTTCCAATGGAATGACGCATGTGAAAGGAGTTTCCAAGATCTAAAGAATAAGTTGACTTCTACACCGATATTAGTACTTCCAGAAGGCATAAAAGGGTATGCAATGTGTTGTGATGCTACAAAATTAGCTTAGGATGTGTGTTAATGCAGCATGGTAAAGTAATATAATATTCCTCAAGACAATTGCAGTCTAAAGAGAAAAATTATCATACACATGATCTTGAACTAGCAGCAGTTATATTTGCATTAAAGATATGGAGCCACTACTTTTATGGGATTGATGTTAATGTATATACTAACCATAACAATTTGAAATATATCTTTAGCCAGAAGGACCTAAATTTGAGGAATCGAAGGTGGCTTGAACTATTAAAAGACTATGATGTTGATATCTTTTATCATTCGAGGAAAGCAAATGAGGTAGCTAATGTGCTAAGTTGTAAGGATATGGTGAGAACATATAGGCAGTCTACAAAAATACAATGGATGACTAAGTATCTATACTAACTATACAATTTGAGGGTTTGCCTTCTTGAAACTCTAGATAAGGGGCTTATTGTGCATAACGTGGCAGAATCTTTATTAGTAGCTAAAGTGAAAGAGATGAAATATGCAGATCCTATTCTATTAAAGCTTAAGGAGAATGTACAATGTGGTATGACAAAGGCATTTGAGATTACACAAGAGGGAGTACTTAGGTGCCAAAACAGATTATGTGAGCCTAATATAGAAGGTCTAAGAAAGAGGATTATGACAGAGGTACATCATTCAAGGTATTCCATCCATCCAGGGTCAACTAAAATGTATCATGGTTTGAAAGAAATGTATTGGTAAGGTGACATAAAGAAGAACGTTACATAATTTGTAGCTGAATGTTCAAATTATCAAAGAGTTAAAGTAGAGCACCAAAATCCTAGGGGCTATATGCAATGTATAAATCTTCCAAATTTGAAGTGGAACATGATCAACATGGATTTCGTCATTGGTTTACCTCATATATATCGAAAGTTCAAGTCCATATGGGTAATAGTTGATAGGCTTGCCAAATTAGCACACTTCTTACCAGTTAGGACTACTTACACAGTTGAAAAGTATGTGAAATTATATATCAAAGAGATAGTTTTTCTACACGAAGTACCGATCTCAATTATTCAGATAGGGGAGGTCAATTTAGTGCAATTTTTAGAATTCTTCGAGAGAAATTTGGGAACACAAGTGAATTTAAGTACAGTTTTCCACCTTCAAATAGATGGAAAAGCAGAATGTACCATTCGAATACTTGAAGATATGCTACGATCTTGAGTATTGGACTTTAAAGGTAGTTAGGATGATCATTTACCTCTCATCGAGTTTTCCTACAATAATATCTATCATTTAATCATAAAAATAGCACCATATGAAGCTTTGTATGAAAGAAAGTATAGATCACCAATTGGGTGGTTTGAAGGGTAAGCTGCCTATTTGGGCCAGATCTTGTTTATCAAGCTATGGAAAAGGTTAAAGTGATCCAAAAGTGTTTGGAGACAGCCCAAAACTGCACAAATCATATGGAGATACTATAATAATGGGGCTAGAGTTTTCTATCGGTCATAGGGTATTCTTAAAGGTGTCACCAATGAAAGGGGTAGTGAAATTTGGTAAGAAAGAAAAACTAAGTCCACGTTATATAGGCCTATATAAGATTATACGGAGATATAGCCAAATTGCTTATGAGTTAGAGCTACCCCAAGAGCTCTCACCAGTTCATCCAGTATTTCACGTCTCAATGCTTCAACAGTGTATTAGAGATTCATCTCATATTACTCCTACTGAAGATTTACAAGTTACAGAAGATCTCACCTATGATGAAATTGATACGAAAAATACAAGGGGAACAAGAAACAACTCCAAAACAGTCTGCTAATTTAAGGATTTGAGCACTAAGATGGACACCACTCTCGGATTCACTACAACAACAACAATACGAGATAACAATGGTGCATTTAACACCAAAAACAGCAGCAACACAATGATAACAAGATGAACACAATGAGAAAAAATTTTGGATTCAAGAAGGACACAAAACAATCCACTATGAATCTATAAAGTGCAATAAGATAAAGATAGATAGATAGACCAAATGAGGGAATAATATTAACAACCCAAGAATTGTTACACCCTTGGACCTTTAATACTATTACACACAACACAAACCTATCTCTTACATTGACACAAGAGTGACCTCGATCTCCCAAGAATCCAATGTTTCCAAGCTTGAATCCAACACGAGTGATTCTATACTTAAGTTAATTTCCCTAGTTGCTATGTGTCGTCCAAGAGTCCATTCTCTTAAGAGAGGGTGTTTCAATGTTACAACTTTCAATATTCAATCAAAACTAATGAATGAAACCCTAAAAGGTTCGATTTATAGATATTACAAAAATAGTATGAAAGGTCCATAATAGCCCTTCAAGAGTGGGTTGACCCTTTAGTCTTTGTAGTGGGATGTTTTTGGTGTGTATTTGGGCCCTTAATTACGCTTCTCTTTCATATACACTTGGACGACTTCAATGCACACCCACAAGAGTCCATCTACGTGATCTCACTCGTATCATCCTCCCCTTCTTGAAAAGGATTCGACCTCGAATCCATACCTTGCAAGTCAAGAGAAGACAAACAAGTACACATCCTCATGACATGAGGGGTTAGGGTTACCAAAACTAATACATCAACATGCCATACTGAGGCAGGAAAAATTTGAAGTATAACCACGAGTCCTTTGTTTTAATCATAAGAAGATTAGTACAATTGCTACAAAGGAAGTTGCTCGGAGAAGCATCAAGACAAAAGGAAAATAGGCTGAGAGTCATCCTTTCCCACCATAAGATGGTACCGGGATCAAATAGAAAATTTAGCCAAGGGCCTAAGGTGAGGCTAGCCCTTTCTGCCCCGAGGATGTCACTCCCACATTCATGCACAAAAACATTTTTATACACATGATCTCTATGAAAAAACTAATTTCAATGCTTTTACCACACAAAATGTTCAAAGAGTCATGCGCATTATCAAGATCAATTCTATAGACACCATTACTAACTTGAGAATTTTTAAACACACTATTAACATGCTCAAGTAGTGAACTACATTTAAGTGTAAATTGATCATCATGCACACCAAGAGTACTACCAAGAGTACTCATTTCTGAGACTACACATTCCTTGCCCATAAGAGTACTTCCATCTTTCAAGAAGAGATTTCCATCTTTAGGAGGAATGTCGTCATACCATAGTGGGTTAGCATATTGGCTATAGCCTTCAAGGTAATCTATACCATCATTTTCACCACTAGGTTCATTAGGAGTGTTTATATCATCTTCAAAAAAAATATTTAACTTAAAGAGAGCATGATCTATATCACAGAAAGATTTAGAACAAGCAAGTGCTTCGCTCTCGATAAGTTCATTATCAAGTACTAAAGATGTTTCAATCTCCTCTTTACCTTGGTGTGGGTCGAGGTAGCCTACCTCTTCCTTCGGGAAGCTCTCAATGCAAAGTACTTGGACAATTGGATTTTGTGGGTAAAGTTTGGGTAGCAATTGGCGTATAATTTCAATGTGCTATTTCATATC
>NW_025869635.1:0-2772 GCF_002878395.1 Capsicum annuum
GTAGACAACATTTGTTTCAGATATAAACTTCAAGTGAGAGTAATGAATGGTACCGGTTTTATTTATTTGTTGCTTTGGGATCGCGAAGCAACAAAGCTGATAGGGAAGACCGCTACTCAATTGAAGGAACACGTAGACGAGGTATGTTATTGACGTCTTTCACAAGATTTTGTTTTGGTATTTTCTAAAGGTGTACTTTTTAAATATATATATAGATTGTATGTCCTAGTTACTTTGTCATATAGACTACTGATGTTGATTATGAAGGTGCGTATCCATATGAGCTCGATACTATTCTTGAAAAAAAAACAATGTTTAAGGTAGCTGTCAAGACCAATAATGTAGAGCAGCATAATGAGGTTTATACCGTTATTAAGCTATGTGACGATGAGGAAGTCACCAAGCAGTTTCGTCCCTCTCACAGTGACGACGACTTTCCAGTATTTGTTTGGTTATGCTTATCTTGGAGTACACTGTTTCTAACATTCTCAGCTATATATATGTTGACACCTAATTTTTGCCCTCCACGACTAAGTTTAATTTCGATCTTCTTGAGTTTTAAATTAAATCACAATATATATTTTATCTGAATAATAATCTTTTCAAAGTATTTATTTGGGTAAACTTATCATTTTAAGTAGCGATTATATATTATCGTATTCAGTTATACGAGATTATATAATTTTGTTACTTAAATATTTATTTTACGGAGTGTTGAATTTTTGATCGAGGATCATTTTGAAAATAAATTCAAATGATTAAAATTTCAATTTGAATATAATTTTACTGTCAAAAAATAATTTATTTGGATAAATATTTGTTTAGTTTTATCAAATCAAGAAGCTCAAGATTAAACAAGGTATTAATTCGTATCGAATCTAGTTTAAATTTAGTCAATTTATTAAATTTGACAATAATTAAAATCAAGTTGATCAAAATTGCGATGAAATTGATCAAATTGATATCCAATTTGGTTAAGATTTAAGTAAAATTGGCTAAAAAATTAATTTTATTTGGCCATTTTTTAAATTATCAAATTTCTACCCCTTTTTATTTTAAATTGGACCCATTAACATTCAGCAAAAACAACATTTAAAGTTGGCCCAACCAGCCCAATTCCTTTCAAATAATATACAACATCCTCAATAAGCCCCAAATCCCTCCGACCCGGCCTATTTATTGATTCTTCTCCTCTTCAACACAAACGGACGACCACAACACCAATACACCGTATAAGAATCAGCAAAAATGCCGACATCGGTTTCTACCAACCAATAATTTCAACCGAACCAGACCTATTTCGAGAAGACCCAAACTGACCCGACCTTCTCCATACTCGTCACGTGCTCTCCCCACACGGGTTTGTACAAGGAAAGCTCGGGAGTGTTTTAGAATGCGTCTAGGTGTCGCCCCCCCCCCCCCCCCATGGATAATTCCACAAATTTTGGGTTAATGGTACAATTCGGGTATATATTTGGGCATTTTTTATTGGTTGAGAGGAGGATTAGGTTTTTCCAAAATCTTATTGGTCCACCCATCTAGGATTCTCTGAGGAAATCTGAATTGGGTACAATTTCTTACCTGTAAATTGGCTCCTAGGTATCAAATTTCAAAAGAAAGAGGGACCCCAACTCAGCCTTCTGTATAAAGATCTTTAGGGTCATTGTTTGGGAGGTCTTCTTCTCGTGGAAGGTTTGAGTTTCTGAGGTTGGAAATTTTGAGGGTTCAAAATTTTATTTTTTTTAAATTTTGAGAGAATTTTTATTTTTTGGGTCGCTGCTATAGGGTCAAAAAATTCTGAGGGGTTCCTTGGAGGCTGATAATTCTGGGGTTTAGAAAATTTTCTAAAAACCTAGGTTGAACAAAAAATTTTCTTTTGGGTAAAAGAAGGAGGGTTTTGGAAAAGAGTAATTTGGTTTTGGGGAAAGAGCAACTTTGTTCGGTAAAGATTTTAGGGAGAAATAGTTAGCTAGTCAAGTGTTCACGACGGTGTTGAACTTTCCTGGTGGTGCTAAGAGTCCGATCTTAGCTCTTTGCCCTGTTTCGCTGCTCCGAGAAAGGTAAACACCTCTTTTTTATTTTAATTTTGATGTGGTTTTCTTTTCTTCATCTCCTTCTTTAGGATTTCGTTATATTAATGTTGTTGTGTGCTGGGATTATGTGCTATAGAAAGCCTTGAAGGCCATAGGATTTTAGGATTTTCGTGATTCTGTTGAGATAATTCGGGCCATAGCATTTGATTCATGATTTAGCTGAAGTTGACAACTTAATAAGACTTAGAACAACTGAAACAAAGTTTAGGAATTGGATGTTTTACCTTTGGCTTTTGTATTTGATGTCTTATTAAGTTAAACCGTCCCAAATGTGTATGTACATTGATTTCATGGACTTCTTTTGATTTTTCTTACAATGTAGATTTAGAACTAATGCTTGATGTATCAAAATATGTTAAAAATGATAATCAATACTCTTCAAAGAATATATCTGTTAGCTGAAATTGATAGTTTGTTTAGTGGGTAATCTTTATGTCTTCTCCTTTAATGATCATGAGTGCACTTTCTTGAATTTATGGCCTACAGTCATTTGACGTAGTTGGTAACTCGATAACAATCTTCGGATAGATATGTTTGGATGTTATACACGTTTAAAAAAAGGGTCCTCCTTGTTTTATTACACTGAATATGTTTAATATGATTAATGTCTATTATGTGGGAATGAATAAATATCTAGTAAGTTGATCGTGTTAGTGTCAGCTTATTTGTTCTTCCCTTA
>NW_025869636.1:0-1918 GCF_002878395.1 Capsicum annuum
AGAATAATTATTCTAATAAAATTTGGGAAGATAAATTTTTAACATAATCCTTATTTCATCTTCAATATTGGTGTCTCGAACCATTTCAATTGAATCTTCAATTTTTTCATTGGACTCTTCAACGATAGTATCTTGAACTTTTTTAATCGAGCTTTCCATAATCGTATCTTGAATTATTTCAACCGAATCTTCATTCATAATAGTATTGTAAACTATTTCAACCGAGTCTCCAAAATTAAAATTCATACTCTAAATTTTTTTTTATCACTCTATTTCAATTTTTTCCTTTTAAACCTGATGAAGTAGAAACACAATGAAAAATGAGAATATATAAAAGGGTGACGTTTCAATTAATGAAGGGAGATATTTCAACTACCAGGCAGCTTTTAATTAAAGCTACAGGCGGGAGTTGTTGTAGCAAATACTTCAACTTTTGTTTAATGAAGGGAGACAATTACATGCGGGAGACTTTTTAACTAAATCAAGGAAGACATTTCAACTACTTCAAAGTTGAAGTCTCTTTTACCGAAAAAAAAAACTGACATCTCAGTTGTTAATTAATGTTATAGGCGGCAGTACTATTTTAAAAAATAAGCTTATTGATTGTCAACTTCTTAACGGTAAATTTGGAAAAAAATTTCAACAGTTCATTTATTTTAGAACACTAAAAAATACTCCAACAGTTCATTTATTATGAAACGGAGGGAGTATTACATTACACATTCATTTTTCTTTATCATATCAAGATTGGAACTAGAAGACTGATCATTGTAAAGCGAATTAAAGATTTACCTTTGTAATTCTTCAAATTTTTAGTCTTTAATAGTAACTTTTAGCGTAATTTTAATTTATTTAACTTTGTCATGATAAAATTTTTTCCACGTGAAATGCAAGGTGACAAAATTTTTAAACGAAAAATAAATTTAAGACACATACCATCAAGTGGCATCAGAGCCTATGATTATGACGAGAAGAAATCATCTAATGTTTATCTTTTGTATCAGAGCCTATGGTTATAAAGATAAATTTACTCCTAATCATAGGCTCTGATACCACTTGATAATGTGTGTCTTCAATTTATCTTTCGTTTAAAAATTCTGTCACATTGCATTCCACGTGGAAAAAAATTTCATCATGGCAAAATTAAATAAATTAAAATTAGGTTAAAGGTTACTATTAAACAATTAAATTGGGGAGAAATTAAAGAGATAAATTCGTTGTTCTCTTTACAATGATCAAAAACACCAATATTCTATATCTAGAGAAAAGCGATACATACATATATATGTTGATCATTATAAATAATATAACACTACTGATTTCTAAAGCACACACAACATTACAAATTCAAAGAGGCAAGCATAAATATATAACTTATAATTCTTTATAAGGTAATAAGGCATAACTTGTGATATATTATGATATGAAAATATAAATTTATGTCGAGTAAAAATTATTTCTTATTACAATATTTGAGGTATTTTTAACCTTAAGGAATTGGAGGACAAAATTAAAAATCACCAAATTTGAGAGCAAAAACTAAAGGAGAAACTACAAGGCTTAGCAGACATACACCACATAATCAACCAACTCAACCTAAGTTTTAATTAATTACAGCAATAGCCTAACTTAACTATACTCCCCTCTCTCTCGCCACTCTCCTAATCTTGTTATGTATCATCGATTTGAATTCGATTCTTATCACCAATTTCATATGATTGTAATTTTGTATTTCTTGAATTTGTATTTATATGCTACTATATTATATATAATTTAATTATAGTATTTATATATTATAGTATATGATATTTTGTTTGGCTGATACGAATACACCCGATAATAGTTGATACAACTATAGCAGATGCACGGGCTACAAATTGTACCGATGCAGACCCATTTTCGCCTATACGTATGTTAT
>NW_025869637.1:0-1906 GCF_002878395.1 Capsicum annuum
TCCCCAAATTTTATGGATTATCATGATTTTCTTTTATTTTTGGTGTTCATTTAATTTAACTTTTATTTTGACTTTGATGATGCATGACTATCTTTGCCTTATGATGATTGAGTGACGACATTCTTAAGGGTAAAGCATCGTGGTTGGGTTTTAAGGGATAGATGCACGGGAATTTTGAGTACCCATAGCATAAATGTCAAAAGTACAAGGAAAGTCTGAGTACCTATTGCAAGGTAAGTTGTAAGTTTGGGATCATGTTCTACTCCATTGGAGAAATCTGAGTAGCCATATGGGTAGTTTGCTCGTTTTGAGCCTCAATCTGAGACTAAGGCTTTGGTTGTTGCCATATTTTAGGAAATTGTGTGTGGTGCTAATGTAAAATGAATGAACCCTTCCATCCAAAAAATTTCAAAACAAAATCAAGGGCATGGACGTGAGGAATTTGGTAACGAAACTTTATCACTTTGTATGACTCCGTAAGATTTTGACTTGTGAATAGAAATAGATACTCCAAATTTTTCTCTAGTAGAAAGGACATTTGAGCTCCCTAGGCGAATTTTACATTCCATGTGTGGAGAGCTATTTGCATGCATCCCTTGTATACTTGTGTTATCTAGAACTTTCCCCATTAGTCTGTCAAAGCTAAAGTTGATTGTATTTGGTTGGAGAAATAATTCTAGGCCACCTTTGTGATTTTTGTACCCACTCTAGCCTAAAAATCCTACCCAAGCATGAATATAATCCATAGTTACCCACTTTGAGCCTTTAGACCTTTCTTTGGCAAACACATTACAAGCCATAAACCATTCTTTTTATTTCTCTTTTAAACCATACCCTCCTTGAACTTAAAAATATAATTCGAGGCTAAACGCCTAAGTTAGGGGTGGTAAAGATTAATGTAAGTAAGTTTGGTGACACGAAGATGTAGTTATATGCCTAATGTGCCAAGACTTTGAAAAAAACTGAATAGAAGAAGAAAAAGTCAAACAAAGGAAAGAATTAAGAGAAAGTACAAGAAAAAAAGATAAAAGAAGTTGGGTAAACAAAGGAAATAAAAGGTAGGCATAATAAAAGAGAGAAACAAAGAAGAGTGGCCCATAGTCAAAAAGAAATCTTGAAAAAGTGTGATGTAAACGCTCAAGGAAGTGAGTATCCATGTTGTTCCCAAAATGATATCCTACCCTAACCCAAATCAATATTACGAGCTTAGAAAGTCCTTAGAGATCTCCAACCACATGCTTTCTTTGTAGCGACGATTAAAAATAGGGGCAAGCCTATGGTATGACACTTGTTACATGGAGATTTCTTTTATGAGGGAGAAAGTTGTGCACTTAAAATTTCTTGTTGCATATTTTATAGTTTGGTGTAAGGAATTCTTTTTCTTGTGAGGTTTGCATATGAAGAAAGTTTAGGTGGGTAATTTTGTCACCTTCCAGCAATGAGAAAAATGGAGTATAACTTAGTTGTGGTCAAAAGGGAGTCACTTCTAAAGTATTATTTTTGTTTATTGCTTGGTCACTCTTTGACGTCGTATGTAGCCTTAGATATAGCATTTTATAAAGAGAGGCATAGTGAAATTATCTTAACCCATGTGCAATGAACCACTTGTGGTAATGAATAAGGTTAAAGTTATTGTGATCTTTAAGGCATGAATTTTGGGCATAAACAATTGTGCCTTAAGATAAGAGGTAATGTTGCTTAAGGATAAGCAATAGCTTTAAGTTAGGGGTGTTGATGAGTAGTGATTCTACCACTCATTTGCACTCAACATTCCTACACATTACCTTGTTTTGGATGAATAAAGAAGACATAATTATGATTAAATACACTAATGTCCACTCTTTGTAGGCATAGAGTTTAAAGGATGGAAAGATATGGATTGGAGCTCAAAATGATCAAAAAGGGA
>NW_025869638.1:0-2103 GCF_002878395.1 Capsicum annuum
TATATTACGTGTCGTAATTTTATTTACATAATTTATTCATAATTAATGTGAAAATAATGATTTTGTTTATTTTATCACTATTGTTATTGTTATTATTATATATTTATTAAAATAGCAGTTCAATTCAATTTCTCAGTTTATTTAAAAATCTAAAAATTTTTGTGCTTAATTTATGTCAATTTTAGTCAAAATTGATTTCAATTTAACCCCAACCTAAAATCCCCAATTCAACTTTTAAACCTAATTTTCATCCCAATTTTAAATCACCATTATACATAATTTTAATCTCAGCCGTTGGTCAAGATTGATCCAACGACTGAGATCAAATCCCCTTTCTTTCCTTTTTTTAATCTAAAATAATCCCAAAATCAGAACCCCAATCTTATTTTTTGTCCTTTTTCTCTCTCAAAAATCAAATGCCCTTCGTCCGTTTTTCTCCTCAAACCCTATAGCCACCAAACCAAGAAAAATCGGCACCGCCCGCCGCGAAACCTGCCGCCGCCGAAGAACTCTCCTCTCGTCGATAGAAACATCAGAAAATTCCCTCTCTTCAACCACCATAGCAGCCCATTGTGAAGCAATAATTGAAGACTGACAATAGAGCGGAATCCGCGTGGGGTGCTTAAAGAGTTTAATTTCAAGTATTCTTCTATTAAGTTTCTAACAAATTCTAGCTCAGTCATGATCCCTTTTTATGCATTATTATGTTTGATTGCTACCCTTGCTGCGTTAACTCATCGTGCTCCCCGGACAGATTTTTGTGGTGTGTTGCCCATTTGGATTGTCATATGTGAAAATTTTAATTGTTATCTTATCATTTCTTTAATTTCAGTGCTCTAATTTGACTTATTTAGTTATTGTGTTCGTCTACTAATTGTCCGAATTATATGTTTACGTTATTGTTGAGGATATGGCTTTGAACGGGAAGTACTATTCTTTAAATTAGAATTCATACACTATATAAGGATATGGTTTACTTATTCGAACTTATGTAAGAACATATAATAGCAAAGTAGTTGACTGAGGTGGGTGATCGGATTTGATTGGTATTCAGTATACTCTTTAGACTTTGCTTGTGGGAATACATTTGGTTGTTGTTGTTGCGTAATGTGAATATTAAAACTACACAAAAATTGACCGAAAGTTAAATGAGTCCCTTTAATATTTCCTCTTCTTTCCCTACCAAATCTACCCTACTACCAAGAGAAAATATCCATTTTCCCCTTCATTGGATACTTCAAATGTGTAAGGTGTATGCAACAGCTGCTTTCTGTTGAATTGATCAACCAATGACCAATATTTGTTATTATTTTTCCGAAATTTCTTGCAATGTTCATCATAAACCTCTAATAATTAACTTGTATTCTTTCATGCAACAAGCCTCAATCATACATTTGCAGAGCCCAACCTGAGGATGCATCAACTCTTTTTTTGTATCTATGTAAACTATATTTACAGTACCATTTTACAAAACATGGCTCCTTAACTCCTTTTTTGTATCTATGTAAATTATATGTGCAGTACCGTTTTGCAAAACATTCTACTGCTCAAATTTTCTATTTTAAAATAAATTCTAAAACTTAAAAATTGTAATTCACATATTCTATTATTGGGTCCGTGCTGACAATGGCCTTGCACTTCTAGTCTTTTATCATAAATAGCCAAATAAAATCTGTCCCAACTAAAAAGTTAACACATCATGGAAAATTGTTTTCCTTAATTAACATAGTCAATTGTTTTCCTTAACGTTCACCTATACGCTCCCCCTTGGCTGACCGGCGACTTCTGACGCCGTTGACGGCGTCGATTGAGCCGGAGAAGGTAAGGTCGTACCTCTCTCCCATCCCAGATCTCCCTCTCCTCCAGTTTCCGCTATATACTCGCCCCCTCCCCCCTCAATCTCCTTTTTGTCTCGTCGCTGCGGTCGTCGGCGGATTTAGGGTCTCGGCCGGCTCGACTTTCGGCAACAGCGTAGGGTTCCATCTGTGGAAAAAAGGTTGGTCAAACAGGTGGTTCAAGGGCAGCAGACGTACCAACAGTCTTTCCGGCGTACTCCGGCGACTTTCCAGCGACACCCCGGAGACGTACCAACAGTCCTTTTAC
>NW_025869639.1:0-4713 GCF_002878395.1 Capsicum annuum
TAGATAAAATTCTTGTTTACTCCCGTACTGAGAATGACTATGCAAATCATCTTAGGATTGTCTTGCTAACTCTTAGAGATCACTAGTTGTTTGCCAAATTCAACAATTGTGAATTTTGTCTAAGATCAGTAGCCTTTCTGGGTCATATCATTTCAGTTGAAGGCATTACAGTTGATCTCCAAAAGACAAAAGTTGTGAGAAATTGGCCAAAACCTATTTCTCCATATAAAATTAGGATTTTTTTGGGTCTAGCTGGCTACTACTGCTGTTTTGTTGAAGGTTTCTCTACTATTGCGTCTCCCATGACCCGGTTGACCCAAAAGAAAGTTAAGTTCTAGTGGTCAGATTCCTATGAGAAGAGTTTTTAGGAGTTAAATACTAGACTTACTTCAACCCCTATGTGTACTTTTCCTGATGGTATGGATGGTTTTATGGTGTATTATGATACCTCTAGAGTTGGTTTGGGTTGTGTGTTGATACAAAGAGGTAAGGTTATATAGCCTATGCCTCTAGAAATTTGAAGCTGCATGAAAAGAACTGCCCCACCCATGATCTTGAATTAGTTGTTGTGGTCTTTGCTTTGAAAATATGGAGACACTATCTTTATGGTGTTCATGTTGATGTGTTTACTGATCATTAAAGTCTGCAATATATGTTTACGTAGAAGGAGTTGAATCTTAGGCAGAGGAGGTGGTTAGAGTTGTTAAAGGACTATGATATGAGTGTGTTGTATTAGCCCAGGCAAGGCCAATGTAGTGGAAGATGCCCTTAGTAGGTTGTCTATGGGTAATGTTACTCATATAGAGGAAGGTAAGAAAGCGTTAGTAGGTGATGTGCATTATTTAACTAGATTGGGTGTTAGCTTGCTTGATTCAGCTGAGGCGAGTATGTTGGTGAAGAGTAGTTCTGAATCCTCTTTAGCTTTGGGAGTAAAGGAGAAGCAAGATAGGGATCCTAGTTTCATCAGACGAAATGAGTCAGTTAAGGACCAAAAGGTAGAGGTTTTCTCTCAAGGGGGAGATGGCGTGTTGAGATTGCAAGGTAGATTATGTGTTCTATGTGTTGATGATCTGAGGTAGAGGATTACGGCTGAATCACATGTCACGTGGTATTCTATTCATCGTAGCACTACCAATATGCACCGCAACTTCTGGGCAAGAAGGATATAATTGAGTTTGTAGCAAAGTATGCAATGTGCCAGCAGGTTAAGGTAGAGCACCAAAGACCTGGTGGTGTGATGCAAGAGTTTGGTATACCCACTTGGAAGTAGGAAGATATGAATATGGATTTCGTGACTGGTTTACCTCTTTTGCGTTGTCATCATGATTCTATTTGGGTTATTATAGACAGGTTGATTAAGTCTACGCATTTCTTGCCCGTGCATATATCTTATATAGTTGAGGATTATGCTAGGTTGTATATTTGGGAGTTAGTCTGGTTGCATGGATTTCCCTTGTCTATTATTTCGGATATGGGTACTTAGTTCACTTCTAAATTTTGGAGAGCTTTTTAGAAGGGTCTTGGTGCCCAAGCTCATTTGAGTTTCACTTTTCATCCACAGACACATGGTCAGGCTGAGAGGACCATCCATACTTTAGAAGATATGTTGAGGGAATATGCCCTTAATTTCAAAGTTAGTTGGGATAAGCACTTACCACTGATTGAGTTTTCAGATAACAATAGTTACCATGCTAGCATCAAGATGGCACCATTTGAGGCTTTGTATGGTAGAAGATGCAGATCACCCATAGGTTTTTTTGAAGTGGGTAAAGATAATTTGATTGGACCTGATATAATATTTGAGGCCACGGAGAAGGTGAGGTTGATTAGAGAAAGGTTGAAGACAGCTCAGAGTCGTAAAGAGTCATACGCCAATGTGAGGACAAGGGATCTTGAGTTTGAGATGGATGACTAGGTGTACTTGATGATTTCACCCATGAAAGTGGTGAAGAGGTTTGGTAGAAATGGTAAGCTTAGTCACCGTTATGTTGGCCCGTATAGAGTTTTGAGCCATGTTGGGAAAGTATCCTATGAAGTTGAGTTGCCCGCAGAGTTGTCATCTATTCATCCTATTTTTCACGTCTCCATGCTTAAAAAGCATATTAGTGATTCCGTTGTAGTGGATCCTTCAAAGAGTGCTAATATTCAAACTAATATTTCTTTCTATGATATTCTTGTTGAGATTCTAGACATCCAGATCCATAAGCAGAGGAAAAAGGAGGTTCCCTTGGTCAAAGTTTTGAGGTGGAACTAGTCAGTTAAGGGCGCTACTTTGGAGGCAGTAGCAGACAGGCGAGCCAAGTACACACACCTCTTCTCCATGAGTTCAGATCAAGCCGAAGTTTTTATTCTTCCTTAGTTCATCCCTTCTAATCTAAAGTTCAGCTATGTATCTATTCTTACATAAGTTCTTGTAATTTCCGAAGTATTCAAGAGTTTAGAAAGCTATGGAGCCCACTTAGAAAATTTCTTTAGGTATGTGTACTTAGTGTCTCCGTGTTCATAGTCTAACTAGCAACATTCGAGGACGAATGTTCCCAAGGGGGAGATACTGTCAGACCCCACAAAGTTCCCACATAGTCTGAGCCTTAGAGCGTGTCAAGTGAAGTGTAATTTCAGCCATGAAAGATTGATAAGTGACTTCAAAAGTGATTAGTGTTTAAACATTGTTGAATTTTCCTAAATATGACTTTTTATTGTGTAGGAAATTGAATTATCTTTCTAACAATATCCATTTCATCAAAATCCGACATCGGATGAGAAAGATATGGCCATTTTACAGAAAATAGTGAAAACACCCAGGTGCGATGGAGAGAGCCGACGGATCGTCGCCCAAACCATCGCAAAGGAGGCAGTAAGGCCCTGTTCTAGTTCAGTGCGATAGAGAGGGTCGATGGACCGTTGTACAGCACCATCACAGATAAGACAGTGAACTCAGTTCTGGCCTAGGTGTGATGGTCAGTATCGACGGATCTTCGGGCCCTTGACGGACCGTCGCACCCCACCATCGCACACCCCGATCAATTATTTTTAATCATTTTAAAAATAGCTTTTTCATATTTCCCACCCTTTTTACACCTTGATATACCCAATACGAATTAGATAACTTCATTATCTCGCAAAAAGTTCATTTGCAGTTTTATAAACTTTTGTGCTATAAGCACCCATAAATTGAGTACTTTGATATTATTGAGAATGATTTGGCCTTTTGGTCATAGTAGAGTTGAAATCCACATTGAGTATGATTTAAAGCAAATGCAAATATATTTTTGGTCTTCTTTATAGACCCTTAAGTTATTTTTTTGAGGCAGATTTCTTAAGAGTTCTGAGCTGAGTATGGGAGTAGTATTTAGCACCGAGTTGGGTATGATTCTAATGTCTCATATCACAGAATTATGTGCAACCATAGGTTTGATATTTATGGGACCAAGGCTGAGATAATGATCATTAAAGATGAGGTTTTACTCTATTGGCAAGGATAGAACAGCTCTCCCCAACTTGGGCAAGACGTTGGACTCTATATAGCTCACATGGTTTATGTCGGTTAGAAGAAACTCCCAAGTTCCAAGTGTCCTTAGTCTAAAAGAGTTCTAGAGTTCCCAAGTGTTGAACGTTCCTAAAAGTTCTAAGTCCTTAAGTTATTAAGAAGTTTTACTCTACATGAGATAAAGCAATGAGTTTGGAAGTATTTGTTTAAAGCTTCCTTTAGCCTTCAAGTACTGAGAATAAGAGAACAGTATAGATTTTAAAGTTAAGTATAATGACTCACGAGATTTTTGTTATATGCTTCAGTATTCATGATTCACGAGTTTTACATTTTAGACTTATTCAAGCTATGTGAGTCATTCCTATTTGCACGCATGATTTTATTAAAGAGTACTGATATTGTTTTATATAAATGCATACACCCCCATATACTTACTACATTCCTAAAGTACTGATCCATATATATGTCTGTGTTTTACATTGTCTTATAATGTAGGTTTAGTTGCTCAGTCATAGTAGTGACTGTGATTTTCGAGTGCCTTTGCCTACATCCCACAGTTAGTGAGTCCTTATGGTTTGAGGACCTACTTTTCTCAGATTCTAAGTTGTTATTACTTTTATATCGGTGCGAGTCAGTTGGGGGTTTGTCCCAATGGCTCTTCAATTTGAGTAGTAGAGACTTTGTCAGACTAGACTAGTAGTTGTGTTTAGAGTCTCAGTATTTTATATTTCAGATTATGTTTTCCAATTATTTCAATTTTGAGATGATATACAATAGCCTTATTGCTTGGCTTGATATCCCAAAGTGAGACATAGAGATAGTAACAGGCTTGAAGGGTTAGCTTGGGGCTACTTGTAGACTTAAGCACCGTGTGACGCTCCGGGATGAGATTTTGGGCGTTACACTCCTCCTTGGGATCATTCGTCCTCGAATGAGACTGGTTAAGCTGAGGGAAAACTGATGGACTAGTCTTACACACTGAACATGCATATATGATGCATGGAATACATGACTGAATTGATTCATGGATGTACGACAGACATGAACATGATGTGCAACTGAAACTGAGCATGATAGAGATAAATCTTAAGAAGATTTGGTACCTTATACTGAATTTGGAGTCGTGGAGAAAAGATGAGGGTACTCAGTCTGCATATCTTCTTCTGCTTCCCAAGTGACTCCCTTAACTGACTGATTCCGCCAAAGAACTTTGACCAATGGAACTT
>NW_025869640.1:0-1164 GCF_002878395.1 Capsicum annuum
TATTTAGATATCATGAAATCATGTAAATATGAAGTTCTAACATACTAGGCATTTTATCGAACACCTTGCATGCATTCTTTAAGGCATAGGTGGATTTCATCAAATTATACATCATGAACAACCAAATTTACATGTTTCCAACTCATATGATATCATGAATTCACAAAAAAACATATTAAGATTCCATCTTGGGAATCACCCATTATCAACAATATGATCATTAACACCCAACAATATAGAAATCATACTTTATAATGAAAAAGAGGGTTTTTGAGCCTTATGGATGAAAGGGATCCATAAATCAACTCATGCATACTATTATATAGCAAAAAAACAAGAATAAACATGGGTATGATCATATCACCACAATCAACGAAGATTTTATATTTTAAAGATTGATTCTTGAACTCAACGGACGAAAGGAATCCGTGGATGAACACTACGCATACCTTAGAAGGAATATTCTTGATGATTGACGGAGGAATTTCCTTGGAATCGGATCGTCAAGGTTGATTGTGCAACCCTAGTTGTTTTTCTCCTATGGTGCTATTGGATGATGAGCTTTGAGATGTTAATAGGATTTTAATATGATTAGAAGATATATATTTCGTAGGGTTAAGTCTAGGGACGTGTAAGGAGTGTTAAAAGACTTAATTACCCTTAAAATAACTCAAAATGGAGTGTTTTTGGCACCTGGAATTGACTTAGGCGGCACCCAAGTGATTGCCTAAGCTAGGTTAGGTGGTGCCTAACCAATTGCCTATGTCTGGGTTGGGCAGCGCCTATACAATCGCCTATCCTTACTGTCCCTCACGAAAAAGGGCATAACTTTTCACTCAAGTATTGGATTATAGCAAAATTGGTATCGTTCGAAAGATAATTCAATTATACACAATGTGGTGGGTATAAATATGCCGAAATACCACATTATCATCGAGTTATACTCGTTCAAAGATTACCCTAGAAAAATCGAAGACTAAAACTTAATGGATTAGAAAACTCTTATCTTGTATTACCTTAAGTAACTCGTATGAACAGTCTTAATGTATCGTAAGCTATCTTATCACTAGGATACTCATTGTAAGTCATGCACTAAAATGATACTCACAGGATAAGGGGTTTCATACGTAGGAAAAATGGTTCGTCTCCTAGTTTAGAAACATA
>NW_025869641.1:0-2139 GCF_002878395.1 Capsicum annuum
AAAACTTTTTATTTCATTTTCTTATTAAAATAATAAAAAATTATATTTGAAAGAAAATTTTGGTATCTGCCCATTTCACCTATACATGCTATATGATACAAATATCTTCCTAATAATTGTTGTAAGAAAAAGACCGATATTTTTCAATCATCATATATAACATTTTCCCAAAAACTAAGAGGATAGTTATATTACTTAATTGAATAACAAATAGAGAAAACTGCAAATCTATAGAACTTCAATAATAATCTTTGAGACATAAATGGATAAATAGTCAAAATTATATTTTTATGTTACAAAAATATGAAAGAGTATATTACTTTGTTAGGCAAAAACTTATAATCTCAGCATCCATTCGTACAATTGTCAGCTTCTGCAATGCACAAATCGAAAGAGAAATTGTTCAATCAAATAATTAAAGAACGCAATGTAACTTTCAGCTTCTATAATATTTAGAAAACATTTGAACAAATTAGCACAAAATCATGTTAAAAAAAATCAGAGCACAAAATTTGAGTTACCCGTCTATCAGCAACATGGACTTTCAACAACCAATTGTTGATGTAACGACCCTCCTGGTCGTTTGTGAATTTTTCTCATCTTCCTTAATTTAGCGCTCTCTGTAGTTTGTATACATGATTTATGACTTACGGTGGTGAGTAGTATCGATATTCTTGGCTATTCGAAAGTAATTTAAGTCATTAACAGGATTATTGAGTTTGAAAAAGTTAAACCCGATAACAGTCAACCTTTGATCGAGACTGCCTCAAATTAGTGTCGTAGTATTTTCAATGGGCCCAAAATGTACTTTCTAGTCAATTTACATATTTAATTTATTTTTACGAGGTTCCAAATAAATTTCGAAGATTTGTTAAAAATTTTAGACATTTTGAATAATTAGTTTATTTAGTTATCTAATGAGTCACAAAAACTCATTATTCTTTTTTTTTGACATAACCGACGTTCATAACTGAAAATTTAGGGTTAGCCCTCAAAACATAATACGAAAAAAAAAAATATAGAGAAAACAGACGCCAAAAGGGAGAGGAAAACTGGGTGTAGCAAACATGAATTTTGAGTGAGTTTATTCTACTTGTAATAGCACTGTAATGTTATAATTTTGGTTGATAGGCGAATGATAAGTATGTAGTGGTGTAGTTAATTGTTAAGGGTGAAATCATTAATTAATGATTGCATAACTGCAAATCACTAGGGTAATGATGGAATGGGGCTATGTCATGATTACCAGTAAGTTAAAAGTGACGCATGCCAATGTTTCTAATTTGTTTCAAATTAAAGTTTTTCTTATGAAATCAATTACTATCATTTTTGGATAAATTTGATTCTCGACCTAGGTTTTTAGAGTAAGAATTTATAAGATAAGTGTTATTAGATTTGTATTTTTTATGGGGATTTTGTATTTGAGCAGATTATAATCATTCGAAAGCTTTACGGAAGAAAAAGGCCCTTACAAAATAGCTTACTTTCAATTTCTTTGGTTGAGGTAGGTTACGGTTTAATTGGAGTTTAAACTTGACTTAATTGTGTGTATGCTCTTAAATTAGATACTTGTTGATTAGTATTCGAATATGCTTGAAATTGTTGATGTTTGGACTATTGATGCATGTATAAATGATTATTGAAAATTTACTTGACGGAATTATCTTATGACTTTAAGTATACTTGTAAACTTGGTACATGGTGTTGTATGTTGTGAGGTAGTGTAAATTTGATATTGATATTACTTGTTTATGTTGGATCGGGTACCACGCCGGTACAGATATATTTATGTTGGATCGGGTACACGCCGGTACGGATATTTATATGTTGGATCGGGTACCATGCTGGTACGGATATGTATATGTTGGATCGGATACCACGTCGGTACGGATATGTATATGTTGGATCGGGTACCATGCCGGTATGGATATGTATATGTTGGATCAGGTATCACGCCGGTACAGATATATATATGTTGGATCGGGTACACGGATATGTATATGTTGGATTGGGTACCATGCCGGTACGGATATGTATATGTTAGATCGGGTACGACGCCGGTACGGATATGTATATGTTGGATCGGGTACCAAGCCGGTACGGATATGTATATGTTGGATCGGGTACCACGCCGGTACG
>NW_025869642.1:0-1074 GCF_002878395.1 Capsicum annuum
GATCAATTTTTAGTCAAAAACACATGTGGGCCTTGGACACACCCTCTAAACCGTGAGGTATAGTACCCCAATTTTTCCAAAAACTAGGCCATTCGCACCGTTTCATCCATTTGATCACACAAATGGCCCATCGCCACCCAACGAACCATACTCTTCTGCTTAATAGCCTTCCTAGGATCTTCTGTTCTATTTTAAGCCTAAAACACATCTACTCCCTGGGCCCACACCCGGAATCGTGATCTATAACATACTGATTTGGCCTAAAAATAGTCCGTTTATGACATTTTGCCCGTTTGACCACCCAAACGGCCTCACTGACCCCAACGACCTATACTCCCCCGCTCCTCAACCTGCTTGGGAGCCTCCGGTCAATTTTTAGACTAAAACACACCTGAGCCCCGGGCCCATCCCCATAACCATGAGTTGTAGCACAACGATTTGGCCTGAAAATAGCATGTTCACATCGTATCATTCGTTTGACTACCCAAATGGCCTCGAGAAATTTTCGGACAAAACATGGTTGGGACTCGGGTGTGACCCTTGAAACCGTAAGCTATATCACATCGATTTGGCCCAAAAATGGCCCATTCATGTCGTTTTGCCTGTTTAACCACCTAAACAGCCCCACCAACCCTAACAGCCCAAACTCCCTTACTTGTCAGCCTGCCTGGGAGCCCCCAATCAATTTTTGGCCCAAACACGCCCGGTCCCCGAGAACACCCAAGAACCATGAGCTATAGCATACCGATTAGGCCTGAAAAATGGCCCATTGGCGTAGTTCTACTTGTTTGATCACCCAAATGGCCCTGTAGACCCAAACAACCCTGACTCTCTCGCTTTTCCACCCGTGTGGGTGCCCCTGATTGATATTTGGCCCAAAAATATAACCAAACCCTGGACCACTCTCAGAACCGTGAGGTATATCATACCCATTTAGCCCAAAAATGGCCCATTTATGTCGATTCACCCTTTTGACCCCCCAAACGGCCCTGTCGACCCCAACCACCCATATTTTCTTACTTCTCAACCTACCTAAGAGCCCCCGATCGATTTTTGACCCAAACCACGCCCGGT
>NW_025869643.1:0-1848 GCF_002878395.1 Capsicum annuum
CGCTAGTATGCCCAGGTCAATTTTCAACCCACAGCACACCCAAACCCCGAGCCTACCCCCAATACCGTGGGCTATAGCACATCGATTTAGCCCAAAAATACCTCGTTCACGTTGTTTGCCTGTTTGTCCACCCAAATAGCCACAAAAATTTAAACGGACCATACTGAGACGATCCCAACCTCCCCGGCAAGCCTCGACCAATTTTTGGCCCATAGCAAGCCCGAATCCCGGGTCCACCCCCTAAACGGTGGGCTATAGCACACCTATTTGGCCTAAAAATACCCCATTCAGACCGTTTTTGCCCGTTTATCCATCCAAATGGCCATGAATATTTAAACGGACCACACTAGGACGATCCCAAGCCTCCCTAGAATACTCAGGTCGATTTTCAGCCCATAACATGCCCGGACCCCGGGCCCAACCCCAAAACTATGGGCTATAATACACCGATTTGGCTCGAAAATGACCCATTCATGTTGTTTTGCCCGATTGTCCACCCAAATAGCCACAAAAATTTAAACGAACCATACTGGGATGATCTCCAGCCTTCCTGGCATGCCCCGATTGATTTTTGGCCCACAGAACGTCTGGACCCCGGGCCTATCCCCAAAACTATGGGCTATAACACATCGATTTGGCTCGAAAATGCCCCGTTCGCGCCATTTCGCCCATTTGTCCACCCAAATGGCCACAAAAATTTAATGGAACACTAGGATGATCCCTAACCTCCCTAGAATGCCCCGATCGATTTTTGCCCCACAACACGCCTGAACCCTGGGCCTACCTCCAAAACCATGGGCTATAGCACACCGATTTGGCCCGAAAATGCCCCGTTCACATCATTTTGCCTATCTGTCCACCCAAATAGCCATAAAAATTTAAACGGATCATACTGGAATGGTCCCCAATCTCTCTTGCACGCGTCGATCAATTTTTGACCCATAGCACGCCTAGACTCCGGGCCCACCCCCAAAACCGAGGGCTATAGCACACCAATTTAGACTAAAAATGCCCTGTTCGCGCCATTTCACCTGTTTGTCCACCTAAATATCCACGAAAATTGAAACGGACCACACTAGGATGAGCCCTAACCCCCTTGGCATGCCCCGATCAATTTTCAGCCCACAGCACGCCCGGACCCTGGGCCCACCCCCAAAACCGTGGGCTATAGAATACCAATTTGGACCGAAAACACCTCGTTCGCACCATTTTTCCTGTTTGTCTACCAAAATGGCCACAAAAATTTAAACGGAACACATTGAGACTATCTTTAACCTCCCTGGCATGCCCCAGTAAATTTTTGGCCTACAGCACGCCCAAACGCCGGCCCACCCCCGAAATCGTGGGCTACAGCACACCGATTTGGCCCGAAAATACCCTCTTCTCGCCGTTTCACCCGTTTGTCCATCAAAATGGCCACAAAAATTTAAATGGACCACACTGGGATGATCCACAACCTCCCTGGCATGCTCCGATCGATTTTTGGCCCACAGCATACCCGGACCCCAAGCCCACCACCAAAATTGTGGGCTATAGCACACTGATTTGGCCCGAAAATGCCCCATTCGGGCCATTTTGCCCGTTTATCCACCCAAATGGAAAAAAAAATTAAACGGACCATACAGGGACAATCCCCAACCTCCCTGGCATGCCTTGGTCAATTTTTGGCCCACAGCACGCCCGAACCCTGGGCCCACCCCCAAAACGGTGGGCTATAGCACACCTATTTGGCCCAAAACTTCCCTGTTCGGGCTGTTTTTGCCCATTTGTCCACTCAAATGGCCACAAAAATTTAAACGAACCACACCGGGACGATCCTCAACCTCCCTAGAACGCCCGAGTCGATTT
>NW_025869644.1:0-2306 GCF_002878395.1 Capsicum annuum
GGGATATCTAGCACACATATCTTTTAAATGATCACTTTGATCACAAGTCAAACACCAATTTGTATTCTGTTCCTCAGATAGAATAGTATCTGTATCAAATAAAAATAAGATAGTTGCCTAATAACAAGTCCCTAGGAATGGCGCCAAAAACTTGACGGTGCCAAAAACTTGACAGCGCCTAAATGTACATGCAAGTGTACGTGGTTTTATCAAGTAATATAGTGGCTTCAAGGAAGCCCAAGTATCAATCTCAGGAATTTGCTGTAACGCCCTGAAACACGGGTCCCAGAGCATCACACGGTGCTTGAGGCTATGTGTAGCCCCAAGCTAACCCTTTGATCCATTTTCATTCAGTTCAACACAAATCAACAGGGTTTTCATAAATAACCCTCAAATACCAACAGAGTAATCATCATCCAAGAATAAAAGAATTTCAGAAAGATAATAAAATATGACTTATTAGTCAACTCCCAATATCTATACTAGTCTGACAAGCCTCCAAGAAAATCAATAAAACCAGCGAGCCATTGAGACATTCCCCAACTGACTCATACTCAGTTATCAAGTGTAAATAATTTCATGAAACCAACATCATACATCACGTCCTCGGAACATGAGGACTCACCACAATAGAGGATGTAGAACAGCGTGTCTGAAGAATCACTGTCGAACCTAGAACTGAGCACCTAAACCTACATTCTGAGAAAATGCAGCCCACATCCGAAGATGTGGGTCAGTACCATGGAAAGGAACCGAGTATATAGGGGTGTATGCAGTTTTATAAACATCATCATCATAAATATTTATAAGAAATATGCAGGATGTATGAAAGACTCACATAGCCCGGAGAAAATCATCATAATCATGAGAGGATGAAATAAGTACAATAACACATGTGAGTCATCATATAATTTGTCAATAACTTTCAGTTCATCAAGAATATCAATTCTTATAATGTAAATATCATTTAAATCTTTCGAAAGAATAACTTTCACAATTCCAATTTCAAATCACTTCACCATTCATCATAGACACAAGGAAACACACACACACATTGGGAGATCCTATAACCGACATAAACCATGTGAGCTACATGGAGTCCAATATACAACCCACGTTGGGGAGATCCGTTCTATCCTGCCATCGGAGTAGGACTATCGATATCAAATCCACACAAACTAGTGATCACTATATAAATCGGCCTCAGGCTCACTCCTTCGGGGGCACGTAGTTCTAGGGAAGTAAGGTTGCTTTATACCTCCCACTCGGTGCTAAAGATTTCTCCCGGACTTAGCTCAGATCATTTCAAAGACAATCTACAACAAAACAATTTCAGTAATATATAAATATACATCAGGAGACATCATGCTTCCCATCTATCAAAATCAACCACGTTGTGGATTTCTTTCACACTCGAGTTCAAAACAATTCCATTAAGACCAAAAGGTCAAATAATTCAAAATATCTCAAATATTCAATATCAACGTGCTTATAACACACACTTTCTAGAAAAAACACAATTTCCAATGGGGATTCATGACCCAAATATCAAAATCATGATAAATATCGTTCAAGATTCATGCTTTATATCTCCACACATGTAAATTCATCTTTCAAAATCATAAACATTAAAATTTCATAATAATCATCATAAGATATGAGTTCATGCTTCAAATTCATAAAAATAAAATAAAAATCATGTCTTTATAAAGAAAATTACTTTTGGGCACAAGAACGAAAGAGAGTTCTTGTTGAAAAACCCCACATACCTTGAATGATGAACTTTAGATCGATACTTGTTTTTGAGATATTAATTGTGCCTTTGAATGATGGTTCTTGGAGTTCTTGAACTAGGAACTTGGAATCTTGAATAAATTTGCAGAATTAATGGTGAACTTTGGAGGTTCTTGAAGTTGGATGTAGTAGCTTAGGGTTTTCTTTTTGAGGGAATTTGATGAAATATAACATATAATGCTTCTAATAGGCTTTAATATAGGGTTTGGATGGATTTTGGGTGAGGGAGAATGACCAAAACGCCCCTAAAAATCAAATAATTCTCGAATCTATCCTTTGGTGGACTGTTTTGATAGTCTGAAGTAGATCGACCATAACTTTTTGCTCCGATAGACAAATTGGATGAAACCAATTTCATTGGAAAGAGGACTCGCAGAAATTTCCATTGATATATAGTAGATCACGCAGATCATTATGTACAAGGAGTTATGATCGTTTAAAGTTGGAGCAAAAATACGCCAGGCCTCAGTACTTTTTCTGCACGTTTTACTGTTCACTACTATTCATGGTTC
>NW_025869645.1:0-1615 GCF_002878395.1 Capsicum annuum
GAGCTTGTGACCATCGCAGGACCGCAAACCAATAACAATGAAAGAATCAGCAAAGTCGAATATATATATATATATATATATATATATATGTAAGAGCTTAGTTATTTTATTATAAAGAAATAGAAGAAAAGTAGAGTATTATTATAATTTCCAAACAAATTGTTTGGAAGGTGTATAAAAAAACGATCATTTCATGTCATTTTTCAAAGTTTTGGTTCCTCTTACTTTTACTTATTTGATCAACTACCCTTGTGTACCTGAAATAAATAGCATCAGTTAGTCATTTACTTGAAAATCTAACAACAAAATTCTAAATAGGAAGATTGATTAAAAACAAATAAACACAAGAACCAAGGGAGGATAAATAGAAGTACCTTTAAATTGAAAAATACAAAGCTTTTACGATGAATTTAGAAACTTGAACTTTTGGAAAAAAACTTACTTTTGTTCTGGTTGGAATTTCATCAGAACATTATTTGTCCTGTTGTTAACCTTTAACCTTCAAGTTGAATGTAGATCTTTGTTACAGCTTCAGCTTCTTCTTTTTCTGGGATGGTTGAGCCTTACCTCATAAAGTACTTGGGTGCCTAAAGTGATGGCAAGAATATCTAGTCAATTAATAAGATATAAAAGAACTTAAAATGTAATTAAATCAAGATTAGTATCAATACTCGGAGCCCACCATCCAAATCATTTTGAAATAATTTCATAAAGGTAGAAATCATTAAGACAAGTATCTCTGAAGGGCTAGTGGAAACAAATGAAAGATTTGTCAAATTTAACGACCTTAAGAAGGACAAACAGAGAAGGGAATAAAGATATCTCTTATCACAAAGGTCACCAACATAATCATATATGGATTAACTTCACTAACACATGCTATCCGAACAGAGATAGCATCAAACCTCAACCCGAGAATTTGAGAAACTCCTTCTTGGGTTCACAAGGACAGAACTAATAAGAAAATTTGAGAAAGATCCTTGTTGTAAACCATCACATTCAATTTTGGAGCTCGAGCTTGTGACCATTGCAGGACCGCAAACCAATAACAATGAAAGAATGAGCAATGTCTAATATATATATATATAAGAGCTTAGTTATTTTATTATAAAGAAATAGAAGAAAAATAGAGTATTATATAATTTCCAAACAAATTGTTTGGAAGGTGTATAAAAAAACGATCATTTCAAGTCATTTTTCAAAGTTTTGGTTCTTCTCACTTTTACTTATTTGATCAACTACCCTTGTGTCCCCGAAATAAATAGCATTAGTTAGTCATTTACTTGAAAATCTAACAACAAAATTCTAAATAGGAAGATTGATTAAAAAAAAATTAGCACACGAACCAAGGGAGGATGAATAGAAGTACCTTTAAATTGTAAAATACAAAGCTTTTACGATGAATTTAGAAACTTGAACTTTTGGAAAAAAACTTACTTTTGTTCTGGTTGGAATTTCATCAGAACATTATTTGTCCTGTTGTTAACCTTTAACCTTCAAGTTGAATGTAGATCTTTGTTACATCTTATTCCTTTTCTGGGATGGTTGAGCCTTACCTCACAAAGT
Organism: Capsicum annuum; assembly: GCF_002878395.1. NCBI lineage: Eukaryota > Viridiplantae > Streptophyta > Magnoliopsida > Solanales > Solanaceae > Capsicum > Capsicum annuum. Next base: position 1,567 of record NW_025869645.1, read on the forward strand.
ACTTGGGTGCCTAAAGTGATGGCAAGCATATCTAGTCAATTAATAATAT
>NW_025869646.1:0-2310 GCF_002878395.1 Capsicum annuum
GAACAAGGAAGAAGAGATGAGAGAGTGAAATTGTAAACTTTATTCATCATCAAAATCACCTGTTACAATCTGATATTGTGCCTTATAAATAGGTTATGAAAGAGATACAAAAATATCTAATAACTACCTCCTTTTAGAATATTCTATTTGACACCTTATTGCACCTAACTAATCATTTGTCTAACAACTACTAACAACCTTCAACACCTTATACAGCTGACTCAGCAATATACTAACTAACTAAATATCTACTCCTATTAGTGCTACACATTAGTGAAACAGGTAGTCACACATGTGTCTTTAAAACATATTTCAATAAGGAAAAAAGAAAAATGAAACCCCTTACCGACCTATTATGTCATTCTTTTTGTCCCAGGAAATATAATACGACCCTCTTATGTGAACCACTCCTTTGCCATGTGTTTGGTCCATCCACAGTGCTCTATCCTAGGTGGCATTTGGGAAATAAACCATTTTACTTCCATAATTACTGAAGCCGCACTTCTTCTTTACTGATATTCCTACTGGTGCAGTTTTCCTTTGTTTATGTGGTTCTTGAAGATTTTGTACACCCAAACCTCTCTATTAGTTTCTTGATTTTAACCATGAACCTTTTGTTGATATTGTCATCCCTAAGTATAACTTCTATGATGATTTCAAAATCTAGATTTACGATGACAAGAGGATCATCTCTATAGGTGAGTTGGAATCTCTACAAAGAACACGAAAATTGATGTGGTCTGAATGGACTGGGGTTGGTCACTCAAAAAGTTGTCTTGAGGCTGCTACTTCTTCTGAGATTATTATATCTCTGATACACCTTTGTTTACACTTAACCGTTCAGCCTGAGCCTTGACAAACCTATTGATAAGGTGATAATCTCTACAACACCTTCCAGTTATGCTTATTAGGACATCTCAGCCTAGGCGTATGGAGAGTTGTTGCTTGTCTCCGTTTATGGATGTTTTAGCAGGCAAAGAATTTTCCCTGATGCAATTAGTTTTCTTTATTCTTTTTTTTTTAGTTTGAAGAGGTATAGTACAACTAGTCCACCATAGAGGGAGGTCACTACTGGGAAATTTAGATGGCATCCATGATCGAGAGTGGACTGGTCACTTTGTTGCCTTTGTCATTGAAGATATCTTCAAGAACCTCCTTCACTGGTTCTTGCATAGGCAACGTGAGTGACAGTTATGCTTGCCTTTTTTACCTATTTGTATTCTTTTCTTCGTTCTTTATTTGATGACTGATCTTAATTAGTGTACTTTGTAGCTCCTCGATGGCATCCATCTACAAATATCCCTCTCAAAGATTCTAAGGTTTACCATTGTCAAGAGTCGATCCTGTACGTAAATTTCCTATCGATTGAGGTGCAAGGTGAAAAGCCACGATTTGTTACTAGGTGTGTACATAGGTCGGGTTGGTTCTGTTTTTCATTAAAATATAACCAAACCAACAATGTCGGTTTTCTAAATCTATAAACCAAATCAAACCAATAGACAATCGGTTTTTATATTTTGGTTTTTTTCGTTTTTTTCGATTTTTTGGTTTTTTTCTTGGTTTTTTACAATTATAATGTGATTGAAGAAAAAATTAAATGATTTCACTAAAAAGATAAAAAAAAAAATAATGGTCATAGAGTAGTTCCAATTAAAATTAAGTTGGCAAATTACTAAGACGTTTAAACTATTATCTCTCAAAGTAATATTATGTGGATACTCATTGGTTCAATTTGTAAGTCATTAGTCACAATAGCTTGTCTGAAAGTTTCCTTCACATAAAAAGTGAGCATAAAGAAGAATGAAGAATTGGAGACAACTTATTAAAAATTTAACTTCATAAAATAATTAACTATAACATAATTTCACAAGAAAAAAGAGAAAGAAGAGAAACAAACCTTAATCAAAACTTGATGAATGGGAAAAGTAAAATGAAAATAAGATGAGAAAATAATGAGAACTCTCTAAAAACTTGGAAAGTAAAATGTAAAGTGAAGCAATTGAAGAATTATAGATTTTATATTAATATTGGATTTTGTATTAATCTGTTACTAATGGATAAATATTAGGGAAAAGGACAGCAATAACTCCTAAAACTAAAATAATATCATAAAACTAACACTCAAAATTAAATACCCTATAAATAGCCACAAATTAATTTCACTTGCTAACTTTCACTGTCATACGCTTAAACATAATCGAAAATGTCGTTAAAGTAGTTTTCTCTTTCTTTCTTTCCTTTTCATTTACAATTGCCTTTCTATTCAAACTCCCAAACCTCCATTCTTTTACCTTTTTCGATACTTCAATT
>NW_025869647.1:0-18896 GCF_002878395.1 Capsicum annuum
CAATCTTAAGGAAATAATTAATTTTCAGAATCTGTATTGCTTGGTTTTTGGAGATTAAAGGTCTAAGCTTTCTACTCCGTTTGAACTTAACTAGTGGTTTGAAGAAATAAAATCTTCATCACAAGTTAAAGATCACTCATTTGGCGATTGAAAGTCATAAAAACTTCATCGTTAAACTAGAAATAAGGGGTGTTTAAAGTTGATACAACCTATAAGTAGTATTTCCATATACTACTTTATGTCAACAGAAGATGTTCTTCTACCTTATAACTGTATGTCTTCTAAGATTCACATCTGAAGAAGCTCCAAAGGTGCCTGATTGAACTTCGGACCAGGAGAAATTTGTTGTTATGGAGGCTTGGAAACACTCTGATTTTTTATGCAGGAATTACATTCTAAGTGGCCTCCAAGATGACCTATACAACGTGTATAGTGGAACAAAGATGACAAAAGAGTTGTGGGGTGTGCTAGAAAGAAAATACAAGATTCTTCAATGCACAGTATCACTATTAGATCTTCGACAACCATCTCCTTTTGCTTATGTTTCAAGTAGTTCTTGAAGTCCTTCCACAGAGTTGGTAACTTCTCAATTATTGCCGCAACTTGAAATGCCTCATTCACGACCAAACCTACAATAAAATTTATGTGAACATTAAGAACATTTTTAACATGTTCAACTAAGGTATTTACCAAAATCGTACCTTTCGCAAGGAGATCGTGGATGATAACTTGCAGTTTCTGTACTTGGGATACAACAGACTTGCTGTCAATCATTTTATACTCCAGGAATCTTACAGCGAAAAACTTTTTGGTTCCAGCATCCTCAAGCCATGGAAAGAAGGTCAAGAAGAAATTCTGCAATGAATGAAGCAACATTATAGAAAACTACCACAACAACTCAAAAAAATGAAAGAAAACTGGACATGAAAGCAATCAATCTAAGAAGAAATTCAAAGGAAAATGCTTTAATTGTGGCAAGATTGGCCACAAATCAATAGATTGTCATGACCCAAAGAAAGGCAAAAAGAAATACCAAGCAAATATGGTTGAATCCAAGAAAAAAATGGACGATCTATGTGCCATGCTGTCTGAATGCAACTTGGTGGAAAATCCTCCAGAATGGTGGATGGATTTCGGTGCCACCCGCCAAGTTTGTGCAAATAAGGAGTTGTTTGCTATGTTTATTCCAGCTCAAGGTGAGGAAAATATTTACATGGCAAACTACACTACTGCAAAAGTAGAAGAAACAGGAAAAGTATGCTCGAAAATAACTTCAGGCAAAGTGTTGAATCTCAACAATGTCCTGTATGTACCGGAGTTAAGAAAAAACTTGATTTCTGTATCACTTCTTGAAAAAAATGGATTCAAATATGTAACTATTTTTGGAAAAGTTGTAATTAACAAAAGAGAAGTATACATAGGAAAAGGATATCTCACCGAGGGCCTTTATAAGATGAATGTAATGACTATTGAAATCAATAAAAGTTCAGTTTCTTCTTACTTGCTTGAGTCTAATGATTTATGTCATGAATGATTAGGACATGTCAATTATAAAATTTTACGAAAACTGATTAACTTAGAAGTTTTTCCAAACTTTGAGTGCAATAAATCAAAATGTCAAACGTGTGTCGAATCAAATTATGCTAAGCATTCGTATAAGTCTGTTGAAAGGAATTCCAACCCCTTAGACTTAATCCACACTGACATTGGTGATATGAAGTTAACTAGATATTGTTATGTCTATTTTGCTAAATAGTAAGGATGAAATAATAGATATGTTTAGGCAATACAAAACAGAAGTTGAAAATCACTTAGAGAAAAAGATCAAAACTATTAGAAGTGATAGGGGCAGAGAATATGAATTTTCCTTTGCAGAAATATGTGTAGAGGATGGAATTGTCCATCAAACTATGACTCTGTATTCACCTCAATCTAATGGAATTGAGGAAAGGAAAAATTAAACCTTGATGAAAATGATGAATGCCTTACTTATAAGTTCAGGTTTATCGCAAAACTTGTGTGTGTGTGTGTGTGGGGGGGGGGGGGGGGGAATCTATCCTTACAGCTAATCGAATACTTAATAGAGTGCCCCATAGTAAGATAAATGAATATGATAAATGTGCTTACATTAAAGACACTCAAAATCACCAAGTCATTATTTTTCTATATGTGGATGACATGATTATCATCTGTAAGCCATTTCTGACATAAATGCTACAAAATAAATGCTTGAGAGTAAGTTTGATATAAAAGACCTTGGAGTTGTGGATATGATCTTAGGAATAGGAATCCATAGAACTTCCAAGGGTTGGGATTATCACAGTCTTATTACATTGAAAAGGTACTTGACAAATTCAAGTATTTGGAATTCGGTATTGCCAAGACTCCATTGGACATGAGCTTTGCACTTCAAAAGAATGAAGGTGAAAGTGAATCACAGTTGGAGTATGCAAGAGTGTTGGGATATTTAATGTATATAATGAATTGTACACGACCAGACATATCATGTGCTAATAGTAAGTTGAATCAGTACATAAGTAATCCCAATAAAACTCATTGGATGACGATGAAAAGAGTTTTGGGGTATCTTAAATACACTCAAGACCATGCTTTGCTTTATATTGAATATCCAGTGGTACTTGAAATATATAGTGATGCAAATTGGATCATCGAATTGAATAAAGTAAAATCCATGAGTGGATATATATTTTCTACAGGTGGATGAGAAGTCTCTTAGAAAATATCCAAACAGACATGTATTGCTCACTCTACAATGGAATCATAATTTATCTCATTATATAAAGCAGGTGAAGAAGCAAAATGGATCTGAAATTTCTTTGAAGATATTCCTTATTAGCCCAAACCATTGGCACATGTATGTATATACTGTGATAGTCAAGCTGCAATAGGTAGGGTAGGGAGCATGATGTATAACGATGAATCTCGTCACATAAGACAGAGACATAATACCGTTAAAGAACTTCTCTCTAGTGGAATTATCACTGTTGACTATGTGAAGTTAAAGGATAATGTGTCAAATCCACTTACAAAAGTCCTATCTAGAGAAGGAGTTGAAAGAACATCCAAGGGAATGGGTTTACAGCCTAGGACAAGTCAGCATAGTGGTAACTCTACCTTGCAGACTGTAGATCCCAAGAGCTAGGTTCAAGAATATCAAACAAATTTGTATCTGATAGGTTCAACATTGTCAATATACCCAATCCGTTCTCATGATGTAGACAATGTTTAGTAAACAAGGATAAGACTTTTGGGGTGAGGTCTTTTAACGATTATCTAAATTTGGCAGATTTGACCAAATAGTTTAATCTATAGGATTGAACATTTATAAATCACCTATGTGAGGGTGAAGTGGAAGCCGCTTCAAGGAGAATATTAGTAAAGGCCTACTCTTTTAGCTCTCATGAGACCGGGACGTGTTCATGTCTTAAACAAATAAAATTGGGAGAACCATTAACGATAAAAGGCTGATTGTGTGACATGTATTGTCTAGGTGTACATTAATGGTCGATGGTTCAATGATATCAAATCTACTGATTGACTGAGTACATCCGATGCATGTTCACTACGGAAAGTTAAAAGGGAAACCCACTTATCCAGATGCAATCAGTCTTTGCATGATGATCACATACTTGTCTGTAAAGTTTTACAAAAAAATATCCATTCCCCATTCATATGGGGGATTGTTGGGTTCATGATTAAAGTGTAAATGGAAAATGAAGAGAACCAAGTGGAGGGAAAAAATTAGATAACACTCAGAAATGGAAAGTGTACTAAAAAGTGGAAAGTTTACTAATTCTTCCACATTGGTGGTAGAATGAAACTTTAAAGTGTTTATACTAAGAAAAACTTACTCCACATAGTAAGTGAGTTAATAACCACAAGGTTCCTTGCGCCGTCGTCATCGTCGCTCGCTCAGCTCGGCTTCAGCTTCGACTTTGACTTCTACTTTGGATTTGTCAAATGATCGATCGATGAGATTAATATTTTTGGAAAAAATTTATTGACGATTGCACTAGATATTGTTTTATCTTTTTTATAAACAGTAAGGATGAATAATTAGATTCATTTAGGCAATACAAAACAAAAGTTGAAAATCAGTTAGAAAAAAAGATCAAAACTATATGAAGTGATAGGGGCAGAGAATATGAATCTTCCTTTGCAGAAATATGTGTAGAGAATGGAATTGTCCATCAAACTACGACCCTATATTCACCTCAATCTAATGGAATTGAGGAAAGGAAAAACCGAACCTTGAAGGAAATGATGAATGCTATACTTATAAGTTCTGGTTTACTACAAACTTGTGGAGGAAAGCTATCCTTACAATTAATCGAATACTTAATAGAGTTCCCCATAGTAAGATACAATCAATTCAATGTGAAAAAAGGAAAGGAGGGAAACCCAACATGAAATATTTCAAAGTGTGGGGGTGTCTAGCAAAGGTCCAAGTTCCTACGCCTAAAAGGGTAATTATAGGACCTAAGATGGTGGACTGCGTGTTCATAGGATGTGCTAAAAGTAGTAAAGCATGTCGATTTTTAGTTCATAAATTTGAACATCCAGATATCAATAAAAATACGGTAATTGAATTTGATAATGCTAAATTCTTTGAACATATTTATCCATATAAAACTAGACAGAATAGTCTAGTAGGGGGTTAAAATGACCTCGAGATGAACCAAGTGATCATGTACAAAATGATGAGAATCCAAGACGTAGTACATGTCAAAGAACATCAACTTTATTTGGATCAGATTTTGTAATATTTCTCTTAAAAAATGAGCCTCAAATATTTAAAAAAGCTATGTCGTCGTCAGACTCATCCATTTGGTAAGAGGCAGTCAATAGTGAGATTGATTCAATCTTAATCAACCATATGTTGAAGTTGATTGATCTTTCTCTAGGAAATAAAACTTTAGGTTCAAAATGGCTATTCTAAAGAAAAATGAAAGCAGATGGTACTATTGACAATTATAAGGTAAGACTTGTACGAAAAGACTTCAAACAAAAAGAAGGCCTTGATTACTTTGATACATACTCGCCAGTAATAAGGATAACGTCAATTTGGATGTTAATTGCCTTAGCGGCAGTATATGGTTTTGAAATCCATCAAATGGATATAAAAACAACATTCCTGAATGGAGAACTAGAGGAAGAAATATATATGGAACAACTCGAGGGTTTTGTGGTTTCAGGAAAAGAAAATAAGGTGTGTAAACTTGTTAAGTCACTCTATAGACTAAAACAAGCACCTAAACAGTGGCATGTGAAGTTTGACCAAATTATGTTGGCAAACAGGTTCAAGATAAATGAATGCGATAAATGTGTTTACATTAAAGACACTCCAAATCACCAAGTCATTGCTTTTCTATATGTGGATGATATGTTGATCATCAGTAGAGACATTTCTGACATAAATGGTACAAAATAAATGCTTGAGAGCAAGTTTAATATGAAAGATATTGGAGTTGCAGATGTGATCTTAGGAATAAGAATCCCTAGAATTTCACAAGGGTTACACCGATTCATTACATTGAAAAGGTACTTGACAAATTCAAGTATTTGAAATTCGGTATTGCCAAGACTCCATTGGACGTGAAATTTACACTTCAAAAGAATGAAGGTAAAAGTCACTCACAGTTGGAGTATGCAAGAGTGTTTGGAAGTTTAATGTATATAATGAATTGTACAAGACTAGACATAGCATGTGCTATTAGTAAGTTGAGTCGGTACACGAGTAATCCCACTTAAATTTATTGAATGGAAATGAACAGAGTTTTGGGGTATCTTAAATACACTCAAGACTATGCTTTGCATTATAGTAAATATCCATCGGTACTTGAAGGATATAGTGATGTAAATTAGATCACTGAATCGAATGAAGTAATATCCACGAGTGGATATATATTTACTATAGGTGGATGAGTAGTCTCTTGGAAATTGTCCAAACATACATGTATTGCTTGCTCTATATTGGAATCAAAATTTATCGCATTAGATAAAGCCGGTGAAGAAGCAGAATGGATCCGGAATTTCTCAGAAGATATTTCTTATTGGCCTAAACCATTGGCACTAGTATGTATACACTGTGATAGTCAAGCTCCAATATGTAGGGTAGGGAGCAAGATGTACAGCGATAAATTTTGTCACATAAGACGTATACATAATACCGTTAGAGAACTTCTCTCTAGTTGAATTATCACTGTTGACTATGTGACGTCAAAGAATAGTGTATCAGATTAACTTACAAAAAGCCTATCTAGAGAAAGAGTTGAAAGGGTATCCAAGGGAATGAGTTTATGACCTTGAACAAGTCAGCATGGCGGTAAATCTACCTAGAAGACTGGAGATCCCAAGAGCTAGGTTCAAAGAGATAAAACAAAGTTGTGTTTGACAGGTTCAACATTGTCAATATACCCAATACATTCTCATGATATAGACAATGTTTAGTAAGTAAGGATAATACTTATGGGGTAAAGTCTTTTAATGATTATCTAAATTTGGTAGATTTGACCAAATAGTTTAATCTGTAGGATTAATTGTTTAGAAATCACCTATATGAGGGAGAAGTGGAATCCCCTTCAAGGAGAATGTTAGTAAAGGCCTATTTTCTAAGCTTTCATGATACCGGGACATATTTATGGCTGAAATAAAATAGAACCGTGGGAACCATAACGGTAAAAGACTGGTTGTGTTACATTTGTTGTCTAGGTGTACATTAAAGATCGATGGTTCAAATAGGTCAAATCTACCAATTGATCGAGTGCATTCGATGCCTGTTCACTACAAAAAGTTCAAAGGGAAACCCACTTATCGAGATGTAATCAGTCTTTGCTTGATGATCACATACTTGTCCATAAAGTTTTACAAAAAAATATAGCCATTCCTTATTTATATGGGGGATTGTTGGGTTCAATATTAAAGTGTGAATGGAAAATGGAGGGAACCAAGTGGAGGGAAAAAATTTAGATAACACTAAAAAATGGAAAGTGTACTCAAAAGTGGAAAGTTTACTAATTCTCCCACATTGGTGGGAGAATGAAACATTATAGTATTTATATTAAGAAACACTTACTCCACATGGTAAGTGAGGCAAGAGCTACAAGGTACCTCACACCATCGTAGACGTCACTCGCTCAACTTGGCTTTGGCTTCGGCTTTGGATTTGTCAAATGATCGATCGATGAGATTAATCTTTTTGACAAAAAATTATTTTAATAGTCCAAAAAACCAAAGGAAAAAATTGCAACCAGTTTTTCTAGTTTTTGAACCTTCATTTACGTGCATGCTTCTGCATGCAAATATGATGGCTGCGGTTGCTCGAAGAGACACAACTCTTCAAGTAAAACACACACTGTTTTGGGAAAAGGTATGATAGTTTGGATGGTTATGGCTGTTCAGAAAAGACACAATCTTTCTGATAGATAGACATGACTGTTCAAAATGGATACACCTTTTCGGTGAACCATTGCCACCTTTCGAAAGGGGTACCTAATGGCTATATAAACCTATTTTTTTCCACAGTTTTAGAAATGAAATTTTCTACATTTACAAATACTTCTTGTCTTCAAAATAGTCCATGTGATCATCTAATCATTGAGTGAATTCAAAGAAAATTCGATAGTTTGAGGTACCACTACAGTCGGATTGTTAGGCCGTTTTATCCTTGGAGGAAATTTCTCAACCTCGGGTATTTGAGGGGAATTATTTTCTTAAGGGCACTTCATGAATTCGGTTGACTTGACCTTTTCTATTTCATCTAATTTTTTGCAAAAATACACTTCTTTGAAAGGTCATTTTGATCTTGTGTTGAAGGTGTTGGTGTACTTCATAAGTGATCTTGATTTATTCTTGAACGTGTATTGAAGTTATTTTGCTGAAATACAAATTCTTGTATACTCGAAACAACAATCTTAAGGAACTAATTAATTTTTTAAATCTGTATTGCTTGGTTTAAGGAGATTAAAGCTGTAAGCTTTCTATTCCATTTGAACTTAACTAGAGGTTTCAAGAGATAACATCTTCATCACAAGTTAAAGATCACTTGGTTAATGATTGGAAGTCATAAAAACTTTATTTTTAAACTAGAAACAAGGGGTGTTTAAAGTTGCTACAGCTTATAAGTAGTATTTCTATACACTAAAAGTTACTGTCTTTTTGTGATAGGAAAATGACTACAGACAGTCATCGGCATGATACTGCAGCGACTGTGGCAGCAACTAATGTTCCCACAATGAGTCGTACAAGTGCTTCGCAGGAAATGGCTCTAATGGAGAAACCCAAAAAATTCACGAGTGTTGATTTCAAAAGGTGGCAACATAAGATGTTTGTCAACCTTACAACTTTATGTTTTCCAAAATTCACATCTAAAAAAGCTCCAGAGGTGCCCGAGGGAACTTCAGACCAGGAAAAATTTGTCGTTATGGAGGCTTGGAGACACTCTAATTTCCTATGCAGGAATTATATTCTAAGTGGCCTCCAAGATTACCTATACAATGTGTATAGTGGAACAAAGACGGGAGAAAAGTTGTGGGGTGCACTAGAAAAAAAATACAAGACTGAGGATGCTGATACCAAAAAGTTCTTTATTGGAAGATTCCTGGAGTATAAAATAATTGACAACAAGTCTATTGTATCCCAAGTACAGGAACTGCAAGTTATCATCCACGATCTCCTTGCATAAGGTATGATTTTGGTAAATACCTTAGTTGAACATGTTGAAAATGTTCTTAATGTTCACATAAACATTATTGTAGGTTTGGTCGTGAATGAGGTATTTTGAGTCGCGGAATAATAGAGAGGTTACCACCTATGTGGAAGGACTTCAAGAACTTCTTGAAACATAAGCGAAAGAAAATGACAGTCAAAGATCTTATAGTAAGACTGCATATTGAAATCGTCTTAACAGACATGAATTGCTCTCCCTACAATGGAATCAAAATTTATCGCATTAGATAAAGTCGGTGAAGAAGCAGAATTACTCTAAATTTTCTTAGAAGATATTCTTTATTGGCCTAAACCATTGGCACCAATATGTATACACTGTGATAGTTAAGCTGTAATAGGAAGGGCAAGGAGCATGATGTAAAACAGTAAATCTTGTCACATAAGATAGAGAAATAGTACCATTAGAGAACTTTTCTCTAGTGGAATTATCACTGTTGACTATGTGAAATCAAAGGATAATGTGTCAGATCCACTTACGAAAGTCCTATCTAGAGAAGGAGTTGAAAGGACATCCAAGAGAATGAGTTTACAGCCTAGGACAAGTCAGCATAGCGGTAACTCTACCAGCAGACTGGAGATCCCAAGAGCTAGGTTCATGGAGATCAAACAAAGTTGTGTCTGATAGGTTCAACATTGTCAATATACCCAATCCATTCTCATGATGGTTACAATGTTCAGTAAATATGGATAAGACTTATAGGATGAATTTTGATAATGATTATCTAAATTTGGCTGATTTGACCAAATAGTTTAATTTATTGGATTGAACGTTTAGAAATCACCTATGTGAGGGAGAAGTGGAATACACTTCAAGAAGAATGTTAGTAAAGGCCTATTCTCTAAGATCGCATGAGACCGGGGCGTGTTCATGGCTGAAACAAACAAAACCGTGAGAACCATAAATAGTAAAAGGTTAATTGTGTGACATGTGTTGTATAGGTGTACATTAAAACTCGACGTTCAAAGCTTCAAATCTACCGATTGACCGAGTATATCCAATGTATGTTCACTACGAAAAGTTCATAGGGAAACCCACTTATCTAGATGCAATCAGTCTTTGCTTGATGATCACATACTTATCCGTAAAGTTTTATGAAAAAAAATATCCATTCCCTACTCATGTGGGGGATTTTTGGGTTCAAGATTAAAGTGTGAATGAAAAATGGAGGGAACCAAGTGGAGGAAAAAAATTAGATAACACTAAAAAATGGAAAGTGTACTCAAAAGTGAAAATTTTAAAAATTCTCTTACATTGGTGGGAGAATGAAACTTTCAAGTGCTTATATTAAGCAACACTTACTCCACATGGTAAGTGAGGCAAGAAACATAAGGTGCCTTACTCTGGCGTCGTAGTTTCTAGCTCTACTCGGCTTTGGATTTGTCAAATGATCGATCTATGCGATAAATCTTTTTTGAAAAAAATTATTTGAACATTCCAAAAAACCAAAGGAAAAAACTGCTACTTGTTTTTGTAGTCTTTGAACCTCTATTTACGTGCATGCAGACACAATGGTTATGGAAGCTTGTAGATACATAACTCTTCAAGTAAAATACATACTGTTTCGGGAAAAGGTATGACTGTTTGGATGGTTGTGGCTGTTTGAAAAAGACATACTCTTTCTGATTGACAGACATGACTATTTAGAAAGGATACACCTTTTAGGTGAACCATTTCCACCTTTTGGAAGGGGCACCTAATTTGTTTATAAACCTGTATTATTCGATAGGATTAGATACGAAGTTTTTTGCATTTACAAACACTTCTTGTCTTTAAAATACTCCGTGTGATCATCTAATTATTGAGTGAGTTCAAAGAAAATCCGATCATTTAAGGTACCACTACAGTCGATTGTTAGGCCATTTTATCCTGAGAGGAAAATTCTTCAACCTCGGGTACTTGAGGGAGATTATTTCCTCAAGGACACTTCGTGAATTCAGAGGACTTGGTCTTTTCTATTTCATCTAATTTTCTGAAAAAACACACTTCTTTAAAAGGTTATTTTGATCTTTTGTTGAAGGTGTTGGTGTCCATCATAAGTGTTCTTGATTTATTCTTGAACGTGTGTTGAAGTTATTTTGCCGAAATACAGATTTTTGTATACCCGAAACAACAATTTTAAGGAAATAATTAACTTTTAGTATTTGTATTGCTTGGTTTTTGGATATTAAAGAGTAAGCATTCTACTTCGTTTGAACTTAACTTGTGGTTTGACGAAATAAAATCTTCATTACAAGTTAAAGATCACTCGGTTGACAATTGAAAGTCATAAAAACTTCATCGTTTAAACTAGAAACAAGGGGTGTTTAAAGTTGCTACAACCTATAAGTTGAATTTCCATCTACTAAAATTTACTGTCTTTTTGTGATAGGAAATGACTACGGACAAACATCGGCATGATAATGCAATGACTGTGGAAGTAACTAATGTCGCCATAACGAGTCGTACGAGTGCTCCACAGGCATTGGCACCTGTGGATAAACCCAAAAAATTCATGGGTTTTTATTTGAAAAGGTGTCCATAGAAGATGTTCTTCTACCTTACAACTTTATGTCTTCAAATATTAACTTCTGAGAAAGCTCTAGAGGTGCCCGAGGAAACTTCAAACTAGGAGAAATTTGTCGTTATAGAGGCTTGGAAACACTCTGATTTCCTTTGCAAGAATTACATTCTAAGTGGCCTCCAAGATCACCTATACAACGTGTATAGTGGAATGAAGACGACAAAAGAGTTGTGGGGTGCGCTAGAAAGAAAATACAAGACTGAGGATAATGGAACCAAAAAGTTCTTCGCTGCAAGATTCCTGGAGAATAAAATGATTGATAGTAAGTCTGTTGTTTCCGAAGTACAGAAACTGCAAGTTATCATCCACGATCTCCTTGTAGAAGGTATGATTTCGGTAAATGCCTTAGTTGAACATATTGAAAATGTTCTTAATATTCACATAAACATTATTGTAGGTTTGGTTGTGAATGTGGTATTTTGAGTCACGTAATAATAGAGAAGTTACCACTTATGTGGAAGGACTTCAAGAACTTCTTGAAACATAAGCGAAAGAAGATGACAGTCAAAGATCTTATAGTAAGACTGCACATTGAAATCGTCTTAACAAACATGTATTGCTCGCCCTACAATGGAATCAGAATTTATCGCATTAGATAAAGCCGGTAAAGAATCTGAATGACTCTAAATTTTCTTGGAAGATATTCTTTGTTGGCCTAAACCATTGGCACCAACATGTATACACTGTGATAGTCAAGCTGTAATAGGAAGGGTAGGGAAGATGATGTACAACAATAGATCTTGTTACATAAGATGGAGACATCATACCATTAGAGAATTTCTCTCTAGTGGAATTATCACTGTTAACTATGTGAATTCAATGGATAATGTGTCAGATCCACTTACAAAAGTCCTATCTAGAGAAGGAGTTGAAAGGACATCCAAGGGAATGGGTTTATAGCCTAGGACAAGTCAGCATAGCGGTAACTCTACCTAGCAGATCAGAGATCCCAAGAGCTAGGTTCAAGGAGATCAAACAAAGTTGTGTCTGATAGGTTCAACATTGTCAATATACCCAATCCATTCTCATGATGTTGATAATGTTCAGTAAACAAGGATAAGACTTATGGGATGAATTTTGATAATGATTATCTAAATTTGGCTGATTTGACCAAATAGTTTAATCTATTGGACTGAACGTTTAAAAATCACCTATGTGAGGGAGAAGTGGAATTCGCTTCAAGAAGAATGTTAGTAAAGGCCTATTCTCTAAGATCTCATGAGACCGGGGTGTGTTCATGGTTGAAACAAACAAAACCGTGAGAACCATAACTAGTAAAAGGTTGATTGTGTGACATGTGTGGTATAGGTGTACATTAAAGCTCGATGTTCAAAGATAGCAAATCTATCGATTGTCCGAGTGTATCCAATGTATGTTCACTATGAAAAGTTCATAGGGAAACCCACTTATCTAGATGCAATCAGTCTTTTCTTGATAATCACATACTTGTCCGTAAAGCTTTACAAAAAAAATATCCATTCACTACTCATGTGGGGGATTGTTGGGTTCAAGATTAAAGTGTGAATGAAAAATGGAGGGAACCAAGTAGAGGAAAAAAAATTAGATAACACTAAAAAATGGAAAGTGTACTCAAAAGTGAAAAGTTTAAAAATTCTCCCACATTGGTGGGAGAATGAAACTTTCAAGTGCTTATATTAAGCAAAACTTACTCCACATGGTAAGTGAGGCAAGAACCATAAGGTGCCTCACCCCGTCGTCGTCGTTTCTAGCTCTACTCGGCTTCGGATTTGTGAAATGATCGATCGATGCGATTAATCTTTTTGGAAAAAAATTATTTGAACATTCCAAAAAACCAAAGAAAAAAAAACGCAACTTGTTTTTGTAGTCTTTGAACCTCTATTTATGTGCATGCAGACACGATGGTTGTGGCAGCTCGAAGCGACATAACTCTTCAAGTAAAATACATACTATTTTGGGAAAAGATATGACTGTTTAGATGGTTGTGGTTGTTGGAGAAAGACACTATTGCTTTATAAACCTGCATTATTCCACAGGATTAGACACGAAGTTTTTTGCATTCACAAACACTTCTTGTCTTTAAAATACTCCGTGTGATCATCTAATTGTTGAGTGAGTTTGAATAAAATCCGATCATTTAAGGTACCACTACAGTCAATTGTTAGGCCATTTTATCCTGAGAGGGAAATTCTGCAACCTCGGGTATTTGAGGGAAATTATTTCCTCAAGGATACTTCGTGAATTCGGAGGACTTGGCCTTTTCTGTTTCATCTAATTTTCTGAAAAAACACAGTTCTTTACAAGGTTATTTTGATCTTTTGTTGAAGGTGTTGGTGTCCATCATAAGTGTTCTTGATTTATTCTTGAACATGTGTTGAAGTTATTTTGCCGAAATACACATTTTTGTATACCCGAAACAACAATCTTAAGTAAATAATTAATTTTCAGAATTTGTATTGCTTGGTTTATGGAGATTAAAGAGTAAGCTTTCTACTCCGTTTGAATTTAACTAGGGGTTTGACAAAATAAAATCTTCATCATATGTTAAAGATCACTCAGTTGACAATTGAAAGTCATAAAAACTTCATCGTTTAAACTAGAAACAATGGGTGTTTAAAGTTGCTACAACCTATAAGTAGAATTTCCATCTACTAAAAGTTACTGTCTTTTTGTGACAAAAAATGACTACGGACAGTCATCGGCATGATAATTCAATGGCTATAGAAGTAACTAATGTCGCCTTAACGAGTCATACGAGTGCTCCACAGGCATTGGTACCAGTGGAGAAAACCAAAAAATTCATGGGTTTTTATTTGAAAAGGTGGCCATAGAAGATGTTCTTCTACCTTACAACTTTATGTCTTCAAAGATTCACTTCTGAAGAAGCTCCAGAGATGCCCGAGGGAATTTCGAACCAGGAGAAATTTGTCGTTACGGAGGCTTGGAAACTCTCTAATTTCCTTTGCAGGAATTACATTCTAAGTGGCCTCCAAGATCACCTATACAACGTGTATAGTGGAATGAAGACGACAAAAGAGTTGTAGGGTGCGCTAGAAGGAAAATACAAGACGAGGACAATGGATCCAAAAAGTTCTTCGCTGCAAGATTCCTGGAGTATAAAATGATTGACAGTAAGTATGTTGTATCCCAAGTACAGGAACTGCAAGTTATCATCCACGATCTCCTTATAGAAGGTATGATTTTCGTAAATACCTTAGTTGAACATGTTGAAAATGTTCTTAATGTTCACATAAACATTATTGTAGGTTTGGTCATGAATGAGGCATTTTAAGTCACGAAATAATAGAGAAGTTACCACCTATGTGGAAGGACTTCAAGAACTACTTGAAACATAAGCGAAAGGAGATGACAGTTGAAGATCTAATAGTGATACTGTGCATTAAAGAAGACAACAAAGCTGCGGAAAGAAGGCCAAGAGGAAATTTTGCAATGAATGAAGCAAACATCGTAGAAGACGACCACAACAACTCAAAAAAATGAAATAAATCTGGACATGAAAACAATCAACCTAAGAAGAAATTCAAAGAAAAATGCTTTAAGTATGGCTAGATTGGCCACAAATCAATAGATTATCGTGCCCTAAAGAAAGGCAAAAAGAAGGACCAAGAAAATATGGCTGAATCCAAGAAAAAAATTAACGATCTTTGTGCCATGCTGTTTGAATGCAACTTGGTGGAAAATCCTCCAGAATGGTGGATGGATTTTGGTGCCACCCGCCAAGTTTGTGCAAATAAGGAGTTGGTTGCTATGTTTATTCCAGCTCAAGGTGAGGAACATATTTACATGGCAAACTCTGCTACTACAAAAGTAGAAGGAAAAGTATGCTTAAAAATGACTTCAGGGAAAGTGTTGACTCTCAACAATGTCCTGTATGTATCGGAGTTAAGAAAGAACTTGATTTTTGTATCACTTCTTGACAAAAATGGATTCAAATGTGTAACTGTTTTCAAAAAAGTTGTAATTAGTAAAGGAGAAGTGCACGTATGAAAAGGCTGTCACTGTGGGCATTTATAAGATGAATGTAATGACTATTGAAATCAATAAAAGTTTATTTTCTTCTTACATGCTTGAGTCTAATAATTTTTGGCATGAACGATTAGGACATGTCAATTATAAAACTTTGAGAAAACTGATTAAACTTAGAAGTTTTGCCAAACTTTCAGTGTAATAAATCAAAATGAAAAACATGTGTGGAATCAAAGGATGCTAAGCATCCATATAATTCTGTTGTAAAGAATTCTAATCCCTTAGACTTAATATACCCTAACATTTGTGATTTGAAGTCAACACCATCTCACGGTGGAAAAAAGTATTTTATATCTTTTGTTGATGATTGCACTAGATATTGTTATATCTGCTTGCTAAACAGTAAGGGTGAAGTAATAGATACATTTAGGCAATACAAAACAGAAGTTGAAAATCAGATAGAGAAAAAGATCAAAACTATAAGAAGTGATAGGGGCGGAGAAAATGAATCTCCCTTTGCAGAAATATGTGTAGAGAATGGAATTGTCCATCAAACTACAGACTTGTATTCACATCAATCTAATGGAATTTTGGAAAGAAAAACTGAATCTTGAAGAAAATGATGAATGCCTTATAAGTTCAGGTTAACCGCAAAACTTGTGGGGGAAATCTATCCTTACAGCTAACCGAATACTCAATAGAGTGGCCTATAGTAAGACACAATTAATTCCATATGAACGATGGAAAAGAAGGAAACCCAAATTGAAATATTTCAAAGTATGGGGGTGTCTAGCGATGATCCAAATTCCTATACCTAAAAGGGTAAATATAGGACCTAAGACAATAGACTACGTGTTCATCGGATTCGCTAAAAGTAGTAATGCATGTCGGTTGTTGGTTCATAAATCTGAACATCCAGATATCAATGAAAATATGGTAATTGAATCAGATAGTGATGAATTATTTGAACACATTTATTGTCACGACCCGAAATGGGCCCTGGCCGTGACGGGCATCCCGAACCATGAAGGCCTAAGAGCTCTTCTAACTTGCAATCATACATTATTCATACGCAAAGATAATATGCGGAAATAAATGACATTACAGAACCATGGTAAACTCTTAATCCAACTCAAAATTACTAAAAAAATTCTATCAACATTTAGACAACATCTATGTCAGTATACGAAATCTCTATTACATACGAAAATAGATAAATTGTCTGAAACTGGGACAAGGCCCCAAGTGGACCTAAATCAAAATAAATAACGTATGTTTGGTTTAGAATAGGCCTTCCGAAATAGAGAAGGCTCACTAACTGCACACTTCACTTTTGTCTGAAACAAATCTACGACTTAGAAGGACCCTTACACTGAGCCTCAGACCTTGAAATATAGGGGGTCAATACAATTGTACTGGTATGTGAAACAACTCGAAATAACACATTTTATGCAAAATAGATGTGAGCATATCGTAAAGTCAATAATCATAATGTGTAAGTAAAATACATGGGCATAATTTAGTGAACTCTAAGGCACTTCTTTGAAAACATGACTCACTCTTTATCTTAATTCTGAGATAGATGGTACACCCTACATTTCTACAATCCCACGGGCTATATGGAATCCACACTTAACTCAGCAGCCAGGCCTGCAATCCAAGTATGCCACAAGGATTGGTCTACTAAAATTCAATTCTAGTATACCAGTGTCTCAAGGACAAGTATACATTGCTTTAGCGAATCATATCACCCGAATCGACAAATTCTATTATTTCGATGATGAGCCCTTATACTCAAATGCCTTCTTCGGGTGACCATCTAGCTCTCTTTAAGCCCAATTTTAGTTCTTTATAACCATTCATAATGCATACAAAATATTTATTATATATTCTGTTAAGGGGATACTATCACCGGGTATCATCATACCCTGACTTGCAAGTCCAAATCATATCAAATTTATAGCCTATCATGTTCAAAACATGCACATGACCACCCAAAATTTTATAACATTACAATAGGGTCATCACTTTGAAACCTCAAGAACATTTGGGCATTTACCCTCTTTTTGCACAATTAAAAACAATGTGGTGGTCATGTCAATTATATCAATCACATATAATTCTTTTACTTTTAAATCAAGAATATAGTTATAATGAAAAACCCCCTTTCATCATATATAAACCATATCAAACACCATGATATTTGAGAAGATCACTTTCAAATCTTAAAACATGCTTTTCAAATCATTCACACTGAATAATGTAAACTTTAGCTCACAACAAGAGAGGAAATTCATACTAATGCTCTCAATTAATCTTACAAATATGCACAAAATCATATGTATATAGTTATACTTCAATTTCCATAAAATATAATTCAAATCAACATATATTTCTGTCAGAACAGTTCCATGATGCATAATCTTAAAAAATCATATCATATACTTCATTATAAATCAAAATTGGGGATCTTTAATATTGATAAAATATTTAAACTTATGCCCAAGGTTTTTAGAGTAGTCCCACATACCTTAAAGTAGTAGTTTTGAAGAGTGGACCCCTAGAATTGACTTCTTTCTTGAAGATCTTAACTTAGAAGAAGAGTTCTTGATCTATGGGAGGGAAGTTAGGGTTTGTGTTGAGAGAATATAAGTGTTTTTCTGATGTATTTTTCCCTAAACACCTTTTAATCTCATGTTAGGAAAAGTTATGATGTGAGGAAAAATGACTGAATTTTCCTTCCCAAGGCTAGTTATTTAAAAGAATTTGTGAACAGGGCACCGATGCACCAACCAACGCGATGCATAGATATCACGTTGGTTCACTGTTTCATTGATGTGACGCATTGACTTTGCATCGATTCATTATTTCCAACGTCCAAACACACCTCTAACATTGTCTAAAATATTTGAAACTTCTCTGACACATCCCTTTTTCTCTCCCGAACATGAAACAACTTAAAAATTAACTTTTTGAGGTCGGAAAGGTCGAAAATAAAATCATCAAAGGTTAGGGGTTCAAAATGTGACTAAGTCCCTTTTTACACTTAGAATAGTTTCAGACATTTAACCCCTTTAACATACTACAAAATTAGGTATTTAGTCGAGGACATCACAGGGCATTAAGGAGTCTATCAAGGAGTCTTTCACCTTGATCTCCTCTACTGGCAACACGAGAGAATGATCTCCAACACACTTCTTCAACGTGGACACATGAAACACGGGATGGACAGAAGCCAGATTTGCGATCAACTCTAACTCATAAGCGACCTCTCCTATCTTTCTCATAATCTGATATGGTATAATATAGCGAGGACTCAACTTTCCTTTCTTCTCGAACCGTATAACTCCCTTCATAAGGGAGACTTTTAGAAACACCCAATCACCAACATCAAATTCCAACTCCCTTCTTCTAACATTGGCATAGGATTTCTGACGACTCTGAGATGTCTTGAGTCGTTCTCTAATGATTTTCACTTTCTCCATTGCTTGATGGACAAGATCAGGCCCAAATAGCTGAATTTTACCCACTTTATTCTACCCAATTAGTGATCTACATCTTCTCCCTTAAAGTACCTCAAAAAGGGCCATCTTAATGCTGGCATGGTAGCTATTATGGTAG